>NW_026623050.1:3912500-4027500 GCF_023065955.2 Ursus arctos
AATAGAGTAATGGCTGGATGGCTGAAGGCTGAGGTTCCTGCCCCATGAACACATTGTGGGCTGGGTGGCATGCTTCTTTCTGGTAACACACCTATGAGTTAAGATGCTTCCTATTGTGGGTCATAAGGTCTGGTGCCAAGAGATCTGATTCTGGCTTAGGCTTGTTTTACACATTACTGGGAATTAAACTTGTTAGTGCCAGTTCCATCTTTTCCATTAGATGCTCATTAATAAAAACCTAGATGCCCATTATTCATCACATCATAACATACTGGATGACAGTTAATTCACCTAAAGTTTTCACACTTGATAACTTCTTCATTCGTGCTAATTGGGTTACTTGGAATTTTCCATCAATCATGGCATCTCAGGTCCTGGCTCTTCTGAAAGAATCCATTTGTGAGACATATATTATACACTAGACGTACACAAGCAAAATTAAGTGTAGGATCTAATTTTAACTATGATTTACATCTGCTTTGATTGAGTGGAGGCCACAACTTGGCCCCTTCATAGATTCTTTCTCCAAAGAGGAAAATAAGGCTGAGAGGCATTGCCTTTACCTCAGCTCACTTTACTCAAAACTCCACTGATTCCTAGTGGCCTGAGAAGAGATTTATATTCAAGGGGACTTCGGAGGAACATTTACTGCAGGGAGCAGTGCGGGGCCCAGGCATGGAGGCTTCCAAACATTTGGGGAACTGAGCTCTGCTCTGGCAGCTTAGGCAGCATTACGATTTTGTTCCTTGTGGTCCTCCTCTGCAAGCCCCAACAGGTAACACTGATGTTCTCTTTGGATCATGCTAGCTCTTTAATGTGATCAGGCCATGGGAGGGAATTCTTAAGGTCTGAGGAAGTCTTATGTTGATTTTCTCTACTTTGCTATGAATATTTCCTGTGTCCATTCACCTACAGTCTCCCTTTTAATCAAAGCAACCAATTTCTCATTCTAACTGTAATCTGAAATTATGCTCTGTTTCTCTTCTTATCGTGACATAAAAAAAACAAAACATAGTAGAGTTGAAAAAAGTAAAAACGGTGGTGGTCTACATTTTGCTTTCCTTCTGCTATTATCAGCAATGCTTACAACTTAGAGACACATATTCCAATAAAAGAGAAACTCAGCAGAGGACAGAGGCTCAGGCCGCCTTTGTCCACGACACATGGTGAGTCATCTTAGCACAATGTGATTGGCCTATAACTACAGCAGTGTCTGCTCACTGGGCCGAATCAGCAGTCATCCGACTGGTTCGCATATCTTCAAGGTCAAGTAAATAAGCCATTCCTACAGCCCCAAATTTCTCCTTATGCCAACATGCTGCCGGGAGACTAAGTAGGTCACAACAGGACCAGATAATAATTCATTTCAGGTTTCCAGGTTGCTAAGAGCCCCAGCGGTTTTCCTATGTATGGCCCACATTCTCTTCAATCTTGCTCAGCTATTTCCCTTCTGAGGTCTTGCTCTCAGATCTGCATATATTTACATGTTTTAGCCTGCAAGCTTTTTAGCTACAAATTATATAAAATAGAGGTCAGCCCTCTGCCAATATAATTTTCTTCTTTCCCCCCATTTGCTTACTCTCAAAAATAAATAAAAACATGAATGGGAAGAATAAAAAAGAGAAGTCTTTCTACAGAGGTCTTTTAACTTTGACAGTCAAGACAACTGTTGTTTTAACACTACTCTCCAGAGCGCTGCATTTTATCTGCAACTTCCAAGGTGCTTTGCTCCAAGCTGGTGTTTTCCCTACTCCATAGAGGGGAAATGGTGTTCCTCAAGAGGTTAAAAAGACTTATGATATCTCCCAGTGAGGATGGATCTCAAGACAATTTATAGACTTGGAAAATTTTTCTGGACACTCTTAATTAAATCACTAATAGTTTGCTCTGGGATGTTAGCCATTCTTAGCTCAGTTTTGTTAGTAAAGTTGTGATTAGTGAAAAATCATTGGGTCAGCCCTTCTGCTTTCAAGGTCATTGTGGTTCTTAGCCCTGTAATCATATTTCTAGAATATTTTTTTTCTTTTGAACTTTAGTTTCATATTTTAATGTCTTGTATTATTGCTGTTTAAATAATTTTCAATTTCAGTCTCCTCCAACATCTCTCAAACTTTCCAAGCATTTCTGGTCTTGTTTCCATTTTAAAGCATACTGTCAAAACATCATTTATAGATTTGGGAGTAAAGAAGTATTACTACTAATTCATAAATCAGTAATATTCCTTCTCTTACGCTTATGTGCTGCTGCCTTATGTGGCACATCTCTGTACATTACAAGAGGCTCTTCTTTCCTTAAGACATTTTCCCATCTGCTAGAACATTAGTCCTGATAAATAAAGAAATCTACAGTGCCTGTGAATGGTTCTCCCTGGAGTTGGTCAGTGCACAATCTGTACCACTGTATGCAGGAGACATGAAGAGTCTAACTTTACGTAAACATTGTTGCTCTAATCATAGTTGTATACTATCACGGAAGGAATATCATCTTTACAGATTGACTCTGACTGCTGAAACTTGAAACTGAACTTGAAGTTCAGTGGGAGATAGTGTTGCACCAGTTATTAAATGGTTGTTAGCTAGGATAAGAAAAACAGCTCCTTCTCTTAGGACTGAAACGTAAAGCTCCTTTACCCATGGAAAAACAGCAGAGGCATGAAGGCAGTCTTTTCTGAAGAGATCACCTCCAGAAAAAGAAGACTCTTATGTTAAATAGGGAAGTCTGTAACATAAATCATTCACTACAGTGCATGATTATTGGGCACATTATAATCTGCGTATGCACAGTATTTTAAAATACATCTGATGATTAATAAATCATCCATGTGTAATGACATATGGATATCAGAAAAATGGTTCTCTGAGTACTGTTAAAATCTGCAGAGTAAAATATTGGCATGTTTCCAAGACTTGATTCATATCCTCTTTCCAAAATCTAAACAACAATGGATCAAATGTTTACCTGGATTAATGATTTAGGTTAATTATTCTATTAATTCTCAGAAGACCATAATGTGAGTCAAGGTAATGATCTAGATTTAATGCCATTTTAGTTGTATCCTATTAAATGTTCATCTTTTCCTTTCTGAACAAAGTATACAAATGGAACCCCATTGCCTAGACTAGAGGATAAAGTCCAAACTGGCAAGGCATACAACAAAACTTTCCTGGCCAACTTTGCTCTCTAGGCTTTTGTTGGTGAAAGCGGATGGGTGAGGGGCTTGGACTCTTTCCTGAGTAAGGGGCCTTCAGAATCTGTCCCATGATCATGGATAAAAGAACAAAGCGGAGCTCATGTTCTTGTCCCAGACGAAGGTATGCTCAGGGATAAATGCACTGCTTTAGAACTGAATCTGAAGGGAAAAGCCTGCCGTGGAGATGAGATTAAATGAGGAGTGTGGTGCTGGAGGCAGCAACTAAATTAATTTCTAAAGAATGAAACAGTCTGCGGGCAGAGTGCATTCAGATTTTCGGGCACTTAACTCTTCAGCTCTTTCTTCAATAATTCAAGCATTCACTATATTCCAGCTATACCTATGATTACTTTTCCCTCTGCTTTGAACATTTTCCCCATACCTTCCACCTTTTGAATATGTTAAGAACCAACTCAAGCCTCTACTTCTTTTTCTTTCTCTGAGCCTTATACAAACTTTGTAGCATGTACCCTAAGGTGTTCTAATTATTTATTTGAAGCCTGTCTCCTGTTGTAGACTACTAGGCTCACGGAGGTCAGGGTGATCTTTCTTTACGTGTTCTATCCCCAGGGATGGAAAGTAAGGTACTTTCAGTAGAGTCTGTGGAATAAATAAATACAAGTGATAACTGAGCTCTGTATCCTGCCCTTGCACATACAAAACAGTCCCTGTCACTTTATCAAGCCCCAAGTATTTATAGGCATTTTCCAGGTCTCGAAGACTCATATTTGCAGGGGTTTGGGGGAATGCAATGGCTCGTGTATGAGATACAGACTTTACCATTGATGAATTTACAATACAATTTGAGAAGCAAGATATATACTCATAAAACCAGTAGGAAAAATACAAGGTAGTAAGATATGCTGGCTTATTTGTTACAGACCAAGTTCACAGTGAACTTGGGCCTAGTGAATCTAGGCCCTGGCACTGTTTGCTGTCACCTCTGGCTGCTAAGAGGAGCAATCTAGACCCTAGCACGCTACAGTTAAATTAAATTATCATAGAGATGCAATATACACTGCTACACTACCCTAGCCGTGCACCCAGAATTGAAAAAAGACTACAGGAATGAATCAACAATACCTCAAGTGAGGAACATCTGGTTTGAAATAACTCCTTCTAGAACCTCCCTCACTATTAAAGCCTTCTCCTGGAGTAGACAAAGAAATGAAAGAACTGCATACTATTAACCCTGGAATGACAGTGTGAATACTTGATAAGATGAAAGCTGAAGTCACTTACAATCTTGAGGTTTTTCATAACTATAAGGCCATAGCTACATTGGGCTGACTGGTAAGTGTTGCTCCAGGAAGAGGGAGACCATGATAATGTCCTCTGTCCGAGAGTATGTTTCAGTCATTAGGATCTGGGTCTCCCGAAGGGCAAGCTAGTGGACATTTGCACTGGCTTCTGATTTCCTCTCCTTTCATTTTGAGACAATAGTGTTAGAAAATTTTCAAACTAAGATGAAGTTTTCCAAACATAATCTTTTCTCCTTAATGTTCAAAATAGCCTTGAGGCTAATTTCATTCTTCTTCTTTCCACATGGATTGTGTAAACAAACATTCCATTAGTTCTTCCCAGTAAGGCTAAGTTGCTAACCAGAAATCCCACAGCCCTCAGTGAGCCATTGCTAAGCAGCATTACCAGGATGGAGCCCTTTAGTCGTTATTTTGTAGCTAATGTAAAACCATAGGAAAATAAATTTGTTTCTATAACTGCCTATAGACATGCTAACTTAACCAACTAGTAGGTTTTTATTTTGTTTTGTTTTGTTCATAGATAATTACTTTCCAAAAAGGTTAGCCTAGAAAAGAAAAAAAAATAGAGCATTGTGCAGTCATAGCGTTGGGACTTCTATCATTTTTTGACTTCTATTTCATGGAAATAAGGGTTGAGAAAGCCAGCACATGACGAACGAGCACTTCCTAAGAAAAACATTTTAGTTCAACATCATATGGCATCACTCAGATCCAATGCCATTTGCTGAAATGGTGTGTGTACTTATAGTTCTTCCTAACTGTGGTAATTAAAGAAGGGAAGAACCATTTATTTCTTTCCTTTGGTTTTTAAAGCTGAATTTACTTTTGTGTGAGTAGGAAAATGAGAAAATATATGAACAAAATTGGGTTTTTTTCCTTCTTTCCATTTGTACTCTCTCTAGTATTTAGCCCAGCTATTTACTTCATTTTCAGATTATCAGCATATATAAACCCATTAAGGAAATATGCCTGAAGCAAATAGACACCATATAGACTTATACAAAGATGCAAATGCAGTTTAGAGACTTTGTCAGCTAATAAATTACAAACTGTTTGGCAAAGAAATTTATGGTTTTGTTAAAATACCCTTATATGTATCCTCATATACACTCTGAGTCTTATTGATGGATATTTCTGTAGAATGTCATTTTCTCTCAAAGCTCTCTTTAGCCAGTAATTATTGCTGACAACAATCTAGGCCCTGGCACTGTTTGCGGTCACCTCTGGCTGCTAAGAGGAGCAATCTAGACCCTAGCACACTACAGTTAAATTAAATTATCATAGAGATGCAATATACACTGCTACACTACCCTAGCCGTGCACCCAGAATTGAAAAAAGATTGATAGACTACAGGAATGAATCAACAAATAACTATGTGGGTGGTACCATAAGATACTTACTTCTACAAATATTGATGTAGATAAATGGAATGTGGCTTAAAAATTGTATTTGCCCGAAAAGAAAAGGGTAGTTTGTTTGTTTTCCACTAAAACTATCAGCTATCAAGCGATAATGACAATGTGTTCATGTTTCCTATATATGGGTCCACAGATATTTGGTGTAAGACTTGCCTCCATGTAACTAACATTAAATCATATATAGCATTGTATGTCAACAATCCTTCAAAAATAACTAAAAAATCATCATCGAATAAGGTCACAGGCTCTGTGTGCTTGAGACTGACTATGTCTCACTCTGGGAAATGCTGTAGAAATGGCCTACTGGAAGGTGACCAAAATAATACAAGCCTTTTGCTTAACCCTGGAATATGGACTGGCATCCATGCCAAAGAAGGGACACAGCTGTACAATACACTGGGATGTGTCTATAATTATAGCCATTATTTAATGTAATGAGTTATAAGAAGTAATTCCATGATGGCACTGATACTTTTGTGTTGCAGAGATAAAGCATAAAAACAAATTTCTGAAGATTAAATGAAAGTGTCTTAATAAAACCAAATTAAAGAAGCTGCTTAGCTATTTAACATTTAACTCTTCACATGCATATGTATTTTCATGCAAGACTCCAAACAGCAAAGGAGTGTGTAAGACACAATCATTTCTTTTAAGAAGATCTAGAAGGTGAGCCTGGCAAATGAAGCAATCAGAGAAAAGTATAAAATAGGAAACTTAAGCCATCTAAATCTCTGAAATACATGGACAACTATTTTGTGTTTATGGTTGAGATTATTACGAAATCCTCAGGTGATATGGGTGTTTTGAGACACAGTTGAGTATGATATACATACTGTTTTCAGTAGTTTTCAAGAAATTCATCCAGATGGTAAAAGATGATAGGTAATGATAATCATAAAACTGGACAGCAAAAAGTTATTAAAAGCTTGGATTAGATGAGTTAAAATCACAACATCTTGAAATATGTATGTGTCATGTGGAGGCAGTAAAATAAAAGAATAGAGCATAGGATCTGATATAATGATAAATTATAAAATGCCAGGTATCCCTGCCTCATCCCTATTTACATGCCTATTGGCATATAAATTTTTTGCTCTGGCCAAATAAATCAAACACTAACAGCAGATGTGTGTCAAAGAAGCTTTGAAGAAAGCATACCGGTATTTTTAGCTAATAAAAATAGCCACAATTAATATTACCTCCAAAAGATGTGACATCATCATGCTCAACAATATCAGTTCTTAATTGCTTTTACTATTAGAAAAGAAAATCTTTTCAAGAGGAGAAATAGATCGGAATAAAGTGGATTCAATGTGAGTGCCCAAATCACTGGTGATCAGCTCATTTACTTAATATGATTGAACTAAAGAGGGCTTAGCCATTATCCAACCTAATTTCTTCATTTTATAGTTAAGAAAAATGAAGCTCACTCATTCATTCAACAAATATTTATTGAGTGCCCACCAAGGGCTAGTCATGTTGTAGGTGTTGTGGACGGAGCTAAGAACAAGATGCATGAGGGCCTTTCTCTATGGAGTTTGCATGGTTGATTGGAAAGTCTTCTTTGACGAGATGGTATTTAAACTGATAGATGAATGATAAGAAGGAACCAGTTGGCAAAGATGGAGAGAAGGGCATTCTAGGCAGAAGTACCAATTAAGGAAAGGTTGTAAGGTATGAATAAGCCATGAATGAATAATAGGGGAGGGAAAAATCTCATTGTGTGGCTTGAGCATAATGAAAAGAGGACCATGAAAGAAGAGAGAGAGGGAGAAGAAATAATGTTAGTTTTATGAGGCAGGGTAGAAAATTTGGATTTTTTTTTTCTGATGAGAACTATTAGAAGGTTTTAAGCGTGAGAGTGACATGGTTGTACAGTGAAAGGATAGGATGACTGCTGTGTGGAGAATGTATCAAAGAAGAAAAAAACAGACGAAATGTCACAAGTTAGAATGCCACAACATGGGGCGCCTGGGTGGCGCAGTCG
The DNA here is from genome assembly GCF_023065955.2 of Ursus arctos. NCBI lineage: Eukaryota > Metazoa > Chordata > Mammalia > Carnivora > Ursidae > Ursus > Ursus arctos. Next base: position 3,920,359 of record NW_026623050.1, read on the forward strand.
TTAAGCGTCTGCCTTCGGCTCAGGGTGTGATCCTGGCATTCTGGGATCGAGCCCCACGTCAGGCTCCTCTGCTAAGAGCCTGCTTCTTCCTCTCCCGCTCCCCCTGCTTATGTTCCCTCTCTCGCTGGCTGTCTCTCTCTGTCAAATAAATAAATAAATGAAATCTTAAAAAAAAAAAAAAAGAATGCCACAACATGAGTCCAAGGGAGACATGGTGGTTTAGCCTATGCTCATAATGGTGGAGAAAGAATTGTTTGCATGTGAAATTTGTTTTGGGGCAGAATCATCAAGCTTAGATGAAAATCTGGATGCTGAGGGTGAACAAAATATAGAAATCAAGGCTAACTCCTAGAATTTTAGCTTGAGTTGCTTGGGGAGATGGTGGTGCTATTTATTGAATTGGGAAAGGGAGAAGGAAGAGCAGGCTTGGGGGAAACTTTGGTTTTTGGGGACATGTGTTTGGTATGACTAATAGACATCCATGTGAAAATGTCATGTAGGCAGTCAGGTGTTAAAAGTCTGGCTTATGGATGATATTTAAAGCCACATGACTGAGTGAATTCAAAGAGAAGAAAGCATATGTATGCACAGAAGGGCCTACGTATGTAGAGGACGAAAAGAGAGCAAAGTGGTCTGAAAAGGAGAATTAGTGTCCCACTGGTAAAAGCAGATCATGATACCTTGGAAGCCAGAAAAAAATGTCTCAAGAAGATGGAAATCGTTATGATGGTAAATGCCACTGAGATAATCAGGTAACACAGGACCAGAAAAGTAACCATTGTCTTTGGCTACAGAAAAATCCTTACTGGTTTGTCCAAGAGCCCCCAGACAAAAAGCACACATTATTTGTGATTTTCTGTCCCCATCCACAAAAAAACCAGAAGTCTGTGTCTTGACATCTGAGGACTTCTACATGTTAGTTTTATATTAAGACTGCCCACATATCATTGGAATATTGACTGAATAAGGTTTTATATTAGCTTACTTCTGATACTTCTATCAACTGAAGTTTTACTCGCATGCTCTCATCATTCAATATATGTTTCCTTCAAAGTATGAAAAGAACCAAATGACCACATCTCCTTAAAGACGGAAAAAACTGAGGCAAAAGTAATGGTGGTAAGAACCTTTCCTAGGCACTTGTTATATATTAATGAGATCCCAAAATATATGTTATAATTCAGGGATTCTATGACCCCCTTTGGACTCAGGCAGAAAAATTCTCTCAAAAACATCTACTTCCGGAGCTCTCAGAAGTAAACTGGGTATCTTTCAGGCAAAGAGGAAGGACACACGGGCCTGTTGTTTCCTGGAAGACTGCAAGAGTCACGGAAGCCTAAAGAAGAGACAATCTTACCTGCAATTTGCCTGTTCTATGTTAGTCCATCTTCTCGTCAAAAATGATGAAAAACTGTCAGGGCTAAAAACATCAAAATGATTCAGAAAATCTCCATGTTCATTCTTATACTCAGGACAGCAGTGAGGTGAATATATTGTAGTTACTTTATTTGTTAAAAATGCAGCTTCATTTAGAGATCTGAAAAAATCCGATTCTGGTGATACCTGGAAGAGCTACTACATATGGTTTAGGCTCAAAGACCTTAAGCTTAGTTAATCTGATTTATGATGAATTTAGTTTTCTTACAAAGCCTTTAAAATTTTTTATTCATTTTAAAAGATCGCATTAGTTGCAGGAGTACAACATAGTATTTGACAATCACACATTAAAAAGTGCTCACCATGAGAAGTGTATATAGAATCAGATAGAAGTAAGCAGTGCTGGGTCCCTGTGGGGAAGTTTTCTAAAATCTATCTGCATTACTTCATCCTTAAAGTGGTTTATAATACGCCAAATGGATTTCGATGAGGGTATGTAGGTAAAGGTCTTATCCCAACATCTGGTAAATAATAAATGTTTAATAAATGGTAACTATTATTTTTTATTTTTTATTTATTATTTTTTAATTTTTTATAATAACTTTTTATTATGTTATGTTAGTCACCATACAGTATAGGTAACTATTATTTTTAAACTTTTTATATCCCTATGGAAGGCAGTCCCACTCAAGGTACATTTCACATCATGGGAGCATGATGGCCGTCACACCCGGATGTTGCGAAGAGGAAATCACGCACAGGGTGGATGGTTTCTAAATCCCCTCAATTCAAATGGACATTGATGTTATGACTTTGTTCTCCTGCTGGCGGTGTCGCCACTATCCTGTGAACTTGAGGAGAACACAGAAAATTGAAGGCATGATTTTAAAACAATCTGTGAATCTTCCTTAGTCAATAAAGTGTGGGTCTGAAAACAGGAACAAAGTGAGGGTCCCCTGTGGAGTGTCATTATCTCCGTGCTCATGAAAGTCACTCGATAGTTATTTTCTTCGACATGTTTTCAAACTTCTCTTTGTGGGCAACACTCTCATTATGATCCAGACACCAGAGGTTTGAGTTGGTGTTTGTTCCTTCTTCTGTCTCCATTTTACATCTGGAGACACAGTGCGGTGAGTCCATGGGCTGACACAGAGCGGAAGGGCAAATGCGGGAGAGGGTGAGATGTAGTAAGAGTTGGAAGAGAATAAGTAGAAGTGAAGGCAAGCTCACGAAATAAGCTATTTCCAGAATTAGAATTAGCATGCACAGAGCTCCGGTTCCTTAGCTCCAAGCTACGCTGGCTACTTTGTACATTTTAATGTACTAATTTATTTTTCTCAAATTTAATTTACACTTTCATGACGTTTAATACGCGACTAGTATCAAATGACCATTTAACTATACAAGTACATACAACTCATTCCTATGTATATTGAGGTAAAATTTCAAAGTTTTGAGTAACACAAAGGATTTCCTGGAGGTTTCCATAAGGAGGTGAGACTAACAGACACAGGACTAGCTTCTTAGTAAGAAATCATCCAAGCTCTTACATGACCACAGGTATTGCAATTTACCTAGTAAATCCTAATATTTGGTGGAGTTTCAGATATTTTTTTCCTCAGTTATGTTTTTCAGCTAAGTAATTTAAGAAGCCTCTCCATTGCAACTGATTTGGAAATAAGCGAGCAAATATAAAAATATTCCTAAAAGCCCACTGTTAGATTATTATTCAGTGAACAGAATTAATACCTTTCCATAGACATAAGAAGTTGCAAAGATCCTTATGTCAGAAATAGATAACCTTAAATATAAATGTTTTTTGTGCATGTTTTTAGTGATCTCCTAGCTCTGAAGATCCTCTCTAGATAAAGTAGAAAATATGCAATTAATCCATCTAATTGGGGTAAAGACTTTCTAGAAAGAAAAATATTAACTTTTTTTTTCAACATTCCCAGCAATTGCACTACTAGGTACTTACCCCAAAGACACAGATGTAATGAGAAGAAAGGGTACATGCACCCCAATGTTCATAGCAGCAATGTCCACAATAGCCAAACTGTGGAAGGAGCCGAGATGCCCTTCAACAGATGAATGATAAAGAAGATGTGGTCCATATATACAATAGAATATCACTCAGCCATCAGAAAGGATGAATACCCACCATTTGCATTGACATGGATGGAACTGGAGGGGATTATGCTAAGTGAAATAAGTCAAGCAGAGAAAGACAATTATCATATGGTCTCACTCATATGTGGAACATAAGGAATAGTGCAGAGGACCATAGGGGAAGGGAGGGAAAACTGAAGGGGGAGAAATCAGTGAGGAAGACAAACCGTGAGAGACTCTGGACTCTGGGAACCAAACTGAGGGTTTCAGAAGGAAGGGGGTGTGGGGGATGGGGTAGCCAGGTGATGGCTATTAAGGAGGGCACGTGTTGTGATGAGCACCGGGTGTTATGCACAACTAATGAATTTCTGAACACTACATCAAAAACTAATGATGTACAGGGGCACCTGGGTGGCACAGCGGTTAAGCGTCTGCCTTCGGCTCAGGGAGTGATCCCGGTGTTGTGGGGTCGAGCCCCACATCAGGCTCTTCTGCTATGAGCCTGCTTCTTCCTCTCCCACTCCCCCTGCTTGTGTTCCCTCTCTCGCTGGCTGTCTCTATCTCTGTCAAATAAATAAATAGAAAAAAAAAAAAAAACTAATGATGTACAATATGTTGGTTAACTGAACATAATAAAAATAAAAAATAAAAAGCAAAACAAAACAAAAAAAGAACTAGCTTTTGCCTTGCAGGAAAGCAGCAACTCTAACGGAGTTGATAAGTGGCAATATTGTAGCCTCCTGGAGGAGACCTGTTACAACATTCAGGTTCTCAAGGCCCTCAATTTTAGAAGCCTCTCGGTGCTTCTAAGCACCAATACTGATGTACTGATGAATCAATACATACATGACAGAGAACAACAAGGCCCAGTGATGGGGAAAAAGGGTGATAATTTTTTCATATTTGTTTTGCAAGAGATAAAACGAAAGCCCAGAAAATGAGGGATTTGTGATCACTGAAGGCTAAAGTTGTTTGTTATCCTGAGATTAGACAGACATTTAAATATTAGCTTTCATACTCAGTATACCCAGATCCTTGAACTGGAAACCCTGGTTATGTTTAGAGAGGAAGGGGTAATTTTCTCAGCATCTTTCATTGAACTGTTTGGAACAATAACAGAACGAGCCCCACTTTTGCCAGGTAGCTGAGTATTTACCTGGCCTTGAATGCTGATAAAACCACCTTGTGTGATTTATAGAATACCAGCAGCCATCTCAACACAACGTGGACTTATTTGGACTATGCACCAACCAGATTCTTTCTGGAAGAAATCTGGGGCAAATCTAATAAAACATCTATGATTTGGGGTCCAAGGCCTTTTAGGTTTTTCCTTTTCCCTGTCATCTTTGAGAAAAGAATGACACACAGGCAGCATGATAGGCACAAAGAGATACAAAGCAGGATGTTAGGACTGAAAGGATGAACTATGTCGCACTAACTGGCAATAATGCATTATGCAAAATTGAAAAAAAAATATAGATAATTTAAACCAAACATGTGTGGTCAAAAATTGCATTGCTTGATAAAAACAGACTTTTCCCTTAAGTAATGAGTCTAGAGGATGTATTTACAGGGCTATCAAAACAATCAGAAACATCATAAGGCATAACATTTGTTTGCCTTCTCAGGAAAGTAACTGCAGGCTTATGGATCATCTAAATTAGACTTAACTATTTTGATGTCCTTGCCATTTGTTCTTTTAAATTTCCAGCCTAAGGGGTATATTCTCCTATCAGTGTGCATGTGTAAGTCCCATTAAGGCTAATAGGAATTTGGTGCCTGAATCCAAAGAAAAATCTACCCCTGGGATGGCATTTTGCACATGTAACACACAAGAAAAATAACTTTAAAAAATCCATTTCTCTTTATCCAAAGTGCACAAACAATTATATTAATTATAAGTACAAGATAAAGTACTTGCTTGTGGAATTTTAAACCCACTTAATAAATCTGCAATTTTATGCATTTCTCTCCCTCAAAATTGCTTTCCTCCAACATGCTTTGGGTTGTCTCCGGCTTTGAAGAACCTCGTGACGGATAGAAACCAAGAGATATAGGAGAGGTGGGGGTACATTTCTCAACACGGTCTTCATTTATTTATATGCTGCGGCACACGCACTCATGATGTTTCAAACTTATTTCCACCAGATTCAAAATAAAACCTGGAACACAAACCAGCTTGCCCATATTTTCTTGTTTAAGGCTCTATCTCCTGAGCTTTCCTTTGTATCTCAGCTTCTAACCACACAAGAAATTTTCAGGCAAGAGGAGCTATTCAAATGAGATGTTAATTTAAAAAAATTGTTACATCCTTCTGTTTATTTTGGTCGAAAGGAAATATTGGTTCTTGGAGTTGCATTAAAACGCAGATAAAAAACAGGTTTTATCTTTATACATCTTTCGGGAAAGAAAATTCTACCTCAAGAAATTTCTTTAACAAAGAGAACATTATTTCAGACTCTAACATTTCTGTCTGCCGATTATCATTAGTCATAAGCTAAGCCCTGCACTAAATGTCTAGTGAGCACAGATAATGTTCATTTTGTCTGGAAGACAGGTTGCCGCCTGTCAAGGAGCGATGGAATAAATGACAGGTTTTGACTCTGTGCCTTGCAGGCATATTAGGCTAAGAAATCGCCAACATGATGAAAAATTATTTTGTCAAAAATTTGTAGGTCACCCATCATTGTCTAATGTATTCTGTGATTAATTGCTAGCATAGATCAGCATTATGTCTTTCCAGTGAATCGCTTAATTGTTGCCTGCTTCATGCTCTTAATGTAATGATGAGGCATCTGCTCCTTTCACATGTGCTTTTAAATGCCAGCTTTTGCATCCAGGTTACAGGGTTGGTAATACTCAACTTAAAGAACTAGTTCAAATTAAAACTTCGGGACCGCCATCTCTTCTTGCTTTTTATGGGAGCGTGCGCAAAAGGCTGAGTGTTAGTGTTAATGTATGTAGATTTTATTTCTGATGAGTGATTATTTGACTGCTCATTTTACGAAGATTTATGGTGTGCTTTCTATCTCCTGACTGCAGTGCTACTCTTATCTTTAATAAAGGAGATGAGGACATTAATCAGCCATTGTCAGGGCTCCTGACTAAGACATTAAATGTACTGTATGGGATAGGTAAACACGCTCCAGATCCTTCTCTACTCCACTACATCAGGCAAAAAAACACTCATTATATTTATCATAATTTCACATCTGCTGTTTTTGAAGCAATGTACCATGAGGCCATAAACTGTATTACAACTGTGCATAAATTCAACTGATTTGTGGCTGGAGTAACTAATTCCTAAAGTACATTTTAGAAAAACAAGCAGTGAGCCCTGAAATTGCAATTCCATAAAGGCACTAAATTACTGACTGCAGAATCAAAAATTTGCTTGATGTGATTCTGCAGTGACCATTTTATAAAAAGTGACAGTACGCCTGTGATTGAGTCAATAAAATAAGGACGAGTGAGCTGTACACTCAAACAAGATTAAAGAGAAAGGGAATGACAGAGGACAGACTCGTGGTGTACAAATAGGGAAAGCAGAATGTTTCCCCCAAAATGGCTTGAGGATGCAACTATTAATAGCGACAATATTGATTTGTCAGTAATCTTCTCCTTATTTTGGAGGTGGAAGAAAAAAATTTAATTTCTCCCTTTTATTCATTTCACAGCATAATTGAGAACATACATAATGTTTGATAAAACGGATTTAGAAATAATATTTTAATTGTGGCATTAGTTATTGATTTAAGCTTGCCATAATAGTTTCCAAAATTACAATGGGTAATTATTTATGGGTTATTTATTTGTTTTGAGGGTTACTGTTATTGGTTTTCAAGAGTGCACATCTAAGTAATCTCTTTGTTAGGGCATCGCGCCATGTTTGGGTAGCAAGTGTGTGTGTGTGTGTGTGTGTGTGTGTGTGTGTGTGTGTTTATGGGAGGGGGGAATGGAATATATATTTCTATGTGTGTTTTTACCTCTATTGGTGTGTTCAACGTCATTTTTTCACAAACTTGATCAGTACCTGAACTTGCTATAATGTCTTCTCCAAAAGAGAAAGGAGAATAGGGACTAATCTTTCATACAGGACAAGAAAAGCCAGAAACACCATTGTTTTTGAAGACAGAATGCACTTGACATTTGTTAAGATGAAAACCAAAGGCAGACCTGACACTTGGAATCCTGAACAGAGGTGTGAGCCCAAAGATGAAACCTGCTAAGGGAGGCAACCATGTATGTTCTCCTGGAAGTAGGATGTGATTATGTGATTATTTATTGACTGGAAAAAGCAATTTAAGAGAAAAATAAATGGAACTGGGCTTTCATTGCTTGGGTTTCTCAAGACATCCTTTGCCTTTCACCAATTATTTCACGCATTTCTGCTGTTGAGGCTAGAAGTGCCACTGAGGTGCTTTTGTTTCATTTGACTATGATACATATGCATTCTTTGTTTAATATTATGTGTTTGAGAGCTCCTTCTCATCGATTGTGGGCAATTACCTGCTACCTAGGGCAAACTGTGTAGGGCATTTTTACAGAACATATTTTAGGGTAATATAATCCTATTTGATTTTATTTACAGAAGAATATATTTGCCATGTTTTGTCCCTTTCCCTGACCACTCTTCTGGTCAACTTTTATAACTGTAAATCTGAAGCTGGCACATTGAATATTGCTCTATTCTTTACTCATAATATCAAGTCAAAAATGGTTGTGTTCGTAAGGCATTGCATAGTTTCTATCTAATGGTATCAATCTGTGCATCACAGAGCGTTTCTTTTCCTGACATTATTACTTTACTGAAATTAAGCTTGAAACAATCTGATGTCAGATACTGTATATCTACTTTTACTGCCAGCCTTTCTGAGCCCACCATATTGCCAGGACTGCATCTCATTTTAGATGGGTTTAGCCAGATATATATTCTCAAGTTTATTGAGAGCTGTATAGATTACATTTCCCATTCTCAAAGAGCAGGCTGGTCCTTTCAGTGCATTTTATAGAACAAATGTAAATTCCCATGCTGCAGTTGACAAAAATTCATGGTTCTTTTCTTAGTGTCAAAAATAAATCCAGCATAGCATTGGAGATGAGTAAGTGTGGTATAGTGGAGCGGGCTTCAGTTCACCCTTTCTGATTTAGCAGCAGTTCCAATGTACTTGAGAAATCTGTAGAAGTTCAATTATTATGGTCTAGGCAAAGAGATTTGCTCACACAACAGAGCTACTGTACTTGAGAATGAATTGTAAGGACTCAATGAAATGCAAAGCACTTTCTGAGCACAGCAAACGCCTTTACCTCCCATCTCCTCTCCCTGCCTTGCCTTCCCCATCTACTCCTATCTCTTACACGAAGCTTTTCTGAAGGCTCTCACTGTAGTTGAAATAAAACACAAGCGTAAAGAATTGCCTGATCACTCCATTAAAATGCAATAAAAATTAGTCTCTTCTTACTTTTGGGAATTTAGATATTTAGGACGTTCAGGATAAGCAACGAATAGCTATCAAATAAATTTATTAGCAGCTTGGCTTGACCAGTTTGTCGAGATTGCTTACATATGTACGTCTGAGAAGGAAAGGCAGATTTGTATGAAAAAGTGTTTTATAGCTAAGGGTAAACCAAACATACTGAATCATGGAAAAAAATGCTCTCTCAAATTCCATGTACTTTATCAACAACACAAAGCTCAGATTGCGGACTGTCTGCTTAAATGCCAAGAGCGTGTCCTTATAAACAAATAGCATCTCTTTCCATGTTTACATTCATTGCTTTGTTTTTTTGCCTTTTTTTTTTTTTTCTGGTCAAAGCTAGGAGTTGCCTTTAACCATCCAAAAATTGGTGTTGCTTTTAGGAAAAAATGAAGAAAAAAAAATCAAGAGTATTCTGTGGAAAGAACGTAGCCTGACTACTGCAAGGGTCGGTCCAGGTATGTCTGCTGGTAACATCTTTCTTTTGTCATGTCATTTTGCTGCTCCAAGGCTTGATCAATTAGGGGACTGCCACAACTGGGAGGAGCCAAGACCCACATAATTCCCAGCAGGGGGGATGTGACCAGTCCTTCTTAAGGAGGAAGGTCCGATCCCCTATAATCCCATTTACTCTCATGTCTTTTCCTAATGAGCAGATCATAAAAAAGGTGGGATCTTGCAGAACCACAAGATTAAGTTCCTCCGCCAGGTGTCAGTGAGGTAAGGACAGCCTTTGGTTACCAGGGGAAGACACAACTGGGTGCACACATACACACACACGATACGCATAAAACATATTACACAGATACGGTGCATTGTTATTGCTTTACAATCATCCATCTATCATATTTACAGTGTGGTTGTAAAATAAATTAAAAATATAAAAGAAATAATTATTTCAAGTTTGTGAATTTGAATGAGAGGTAACCTTCACAGTAGTGCAAAATAAAATCACAGAGCCTATTCACAAGACATTGTGCCTTGTGAAAATTAATCATCAGTGAACATATATTTGCCCTAACTGAGGACTGTACTTATTATCATTATTATCATCATCATCAGGGAAATTTGTATGATAAATATTTTTGGCATATTCACTATATATCAGGCACAAACCAAAGCACTATGAACTTACCAAATCTACCAGTGATCACACTGTCCAAGGTGAAAATAATTAAAATCCAGGATAAAATGCTCTGTTTTAAAGATAGAGAAACTATCATGACAGCACAATCAATGCAACTCTAAATTATAGGAGAGTAGAAAGAACTAATTGGTACTAATCCTTAAATATGCCATAGCTACATCTATTTGCTTATTCATTCACTCACTTTAACAAATACGTGTGAAATACCTGTTATGGGCATCATTGGGTTAGGCTCTGAAACTGCAACAGTGACCCAGACTAAATCCATGCCCCTCCATTGCTCACAGGGAAGCTGGAATAAATATGTGGTGGGATGACAACTTATGAGAGCAACTAAGCTGGGCTTGATGAGTCAGAGAAGGCCTCCTAGAGGAAGTGACTCCCATCATGGACTAAGAGCAGTTGGCTAGGTGAAGAGTGGAGAGGGCCCCGGAGAGAGAGAGAATGGTCCCTGAAAGGGTATTTCCAGTTGAGGGAATAGGATATGAAGGCCAGGAGGTGAGGGACAGCATGGTCTACCCAAGGAACTAGGAGTTCAGGCTCACTGAAATGGAGGGTGAAGTAGGGAGTAGAGAGCAACCAGGTCATGTAGGGTCACAAGAGCCAAGAATCTGGATATATCCCTTAGGGCAATCAGAAACTATCAAAGGGCTTTAAATACGCAAGAAGATAATCAAATACTTATTTTAGAAAAATTACTTTGGTTGTAGCTGAGAGGAGTAGTCCCCAAATTCTTTCATCTTCCACCCCATCAGTAAAGCTTCCTGGAGATCTTATTTCCAATATATAAATCTTTCTTTATAAATAATATACTGTTCCCACTGCACTATTATGTTTGTTTTTAAAACATACACAAAATTAAAGATTTACTGGAATGACCTCATTTCGAGGTACATTTTTAAAAATTTAAAAATAGTATTTCATTTTTTAATCATACAGTGCCTCTGCTTTAAAACCGTAGACATTTGTTTTCATGCAGTGGGTGTTTAGCTTTGATACGTCACTGGTCATCACTGCAAGATTTTTATCACGTGTCATCTCAATAAGACCTTCCTGATAATCTTATTTAAAATCATAAACTCTTCCTTGGAATTCCCCGTCTCCTTTCCCTGCTTTATTTTTCTCATATCACCTCTGAATACTTTATATAATTTACTTGTTTAGGTTATCATACACCTTCCCCCTCTTCCCATGAGTGCAAGGATTTGTCTTTTTGTTCACTGCCATCACCTGGGCCTACAATAGTGCTTAGCCCACTGTAGCTGCGCAGGAAATATCTGTCACACGAATAGGGTGAAGGTCGTTATTAGTAGTTGTGGGCATACATCTATATTTCAAGTAGGCGTCCTGATAATTTAAAATTTTTTACCTGAATTTTTGTTAGACCAACTGAGGCCATCATTACTTTTTAACTTGTAGGATGAATGAGGAAGCACTCAATTAGGAAGAAGAGAATTACTTGCATGTGTTTGCAGGACCACAGTTTTTGTGCAGTAATCTTCCAAGTCACATGGCCATGCTGTGAGGATTAGTTGGGTGAAAACTAGACAACATGATCTGGAGGCCTGTCTAACTGCGTAGATACAAACAATATGTACTGGGATAGGCTGGAGCAATGCAACCAAGGCCCTTCCCTGCCTTTGTGGCATTGTCAATTTGCTCAACCTACTCTCCTGCTGTGACATGTATCTGAAGGAGGTTGTCAGTGTCAAACTCTATACTGTTTCAATAATAATCAATTTTCTTATTTTCATTTATTTTTTTGTATTTTATTTTTAGATAAACATAAACGTAAATAGAATTGCTCATGTGTTCTTCAGCTCAGTGGCTCACCCTGAACACTTTGAAGACCTCTGGGACAGGGAATGAATTCTGGAGGGCCTGGCTGAGTGTAGCAGAGTGGCTAGGAACGTGATCCTGGCTTCCTTCCTTTCGTCTAACTTCAACTAAGGAGTTCATGTGGGCAGGTTCCCAGGTTTTCAGCTTGGAAAGATTCAACTGTTTTGGGGAAATATATTTTCTGCTATGCCTATTTTTTTTTAAAAAAAAAATGTCCAAACAGAGGCCACCTCCCCTCTCTCCCATATTATACCACTGTTGTCAATGTGTGAAACACCAAGATATGATATGATAGTGATATGCTATGATAGATATGATAGTGATCATTTTCAGGATTTCCTGTTGTCAACTGTCTCTGCTTAACTGAAAACAGAGCCCGAATAAACAGACTGAAGCTATAGTTAAGGCCTCAGTCATGTGTATGGGGATTTGCTGATAGTGAGGATTATTTAAGGTTAGAATGTGTTTTTAATATTTCCAATTCCTGTATTTAGGGTCTGTGAAAATGATATGGGGGGGTGTCCTGCTTAGCACAACATTTCTTTGAGTCCTTTCAAAATCTGAGTGAAGGAGAAACTGATTTTGCCTTAATAGAAATATATAGAGACCAGTGTCTTAATTCACTTCAACTGGTTGAAGTACAGTTGCTATTCTTGTAAAGTAGTTAAGCAAAGCACTTTCTACTTTTTAAATTGCTTGTATTACCTATTTTACTTTTAAGCTTCAATTTCTTGCTGCTGTTGGATCCTATACCACTCAGTCCAGGTAAACAGTAAACTGCTGACTATATCTGCCTAATTTCAGCTGATGTGGACCATGCTCAACGGAAAGAACAGTGCTAGGAAGGAATATTTGTAAAATTGTCACTTAATATTAAAATTTTTAATATTTTAAAAATTCAGCAGGAGCTGGGCAATTTGAAATTTACCTTTTATATGGGTTGCATATGGAAGCCAGAGTTAACTGGCCCCACATTTCTTGAAATAATATTCTTGCATCCTTACAGACGGATGCCAGGTCCATGAACAGACTTGCTGTTGGTTCCTTAATTCAGCTCCACACAGAGGGATAGTTTTAATGACTTGTTAAAGTCCCTTGTCGCCTTGAGACTCAATTACTCAAATTCAGGGACCATAATCTAATTGAATCATTTCAATAAGAAATCATGATTTTCATCTAAATTTTAATTTAATCCACTCCAATGAATTATACTGAGGTTATTATAGTATCCTTTCAACTTCCCCAATAAAGGCATCTCTGCATTCACAAAGCAGGGCAAAATCCTTATATGTGGCTGGGTTCTTTCAAAGTAGAAGACACTCTCTTGCCTCGTCTTTTCTCTCCCAGCGCCCTTCTATGCTACGTTTGTCCAGTGTGTATGTTAACGGTGTACATCTATGCATGGAATGGGACCAGTACATTGAACTTTGCACGAAGTGAATGTGAGGTGATGTCTCAAGTATGTGATAAGGGACCTGGGCAGCCCAGAGCCAAAGCATCGTTCTGGTCATGTTGGCAATCAATACTGCATGCTGAAGTCTGGAGTCTGTGTTATTCATAAGGGTGGCCAAAGCGAAGAACAAAATGCCTCAGGATCCCATTTATATCATTCAGATGGACACAACCTTGGTCAACATTTAACCGGAACTTTGTTCTGAAAAACTCCGATACAGTGTTATAAATCACAAATTCGAAGGGCAAGGGTGACAGAAACAAGGAAACAAAAACCTGAAGTTCCTAATTTCCAAAACAAGGTATACATGATTATATTCACGTATGGTTTTGTGATTTCTAACATCTTCCTCTTGTGCTAAGGGCTACTTTTAGAACTTGCAGCTAAGTTTCACAAAGAAAAAAACCCCATTAATCAGAGGGTAATTAGCATGTATCATTAAATGTTATAGAGTGAGACAGGAAGCCCACCTCTTTATAAATGGCTCATTCCGTTTTTCCTATACTGTCAGATATTTGGCCATTTCTCTCTCTCTCTCTGATTCAGTTCTTTGCTGTGCAGACTGCAAAATATAATAACTTCTAAGCAGTGTGTAAAACAAAGTGCTCAATTCACTTTATTAAAATATCCAATAATAATTGATTTAAAGGCAATAAAATGTGTTCATTAGAGGGTTTATATTCAAGAAATATTGAAAGTATACCTAAAACTGTCACTTTTATTGTGAATGAACAGGATAATATAATTTGAAAAGAGTGTGATCATACTAAAGATTTGTCCTGCAGCATTATCTGATAGCTCGTAAAGTGCTGAAATTTAATATGATGCTTTCAGTCAGTTTAATTGAAATTTAATTGCCACTTTGGGCAGAAGGTTTAGATCTGATCAATAAAATATTAAAGATTTTGTGCTTTCGCTTGGAACAGCTCCTTTAGCGATGCATCAAGAGGACCCTATATTTTCGGAAATATTTGTTTGTTATAGTTCACACCGTACTCAATATCACTTTCTAATCTGAAAGTTTTAATGTGCTGTGCAGACAAATAGTGGAAATAATAAAGCAATAGTTGATCCATTTAATTACAACACGATGAAAGAAATAACGGTCACCTTCAGATTCATGAGAAAGGCATTAATGTGAAAGAGCAATAAATATTTTGAAATGTCAAACCTCAGAAAGACAGAGTCCAACTTGAGCTGGGTTGTAAATCAGACTGAGGGAAGGACCTTGAAAAAAAGATGGTTCTTTGGTATTTTAGAAATAATTACTAATACAAAAAGGGTAATGATGAAACTATAAATTACATTAAAAAGGGCCATTAGAGGAGGATTAGTTTATAAAGCTGAGAGATGGTTCTTAAAATTGTCCTGCTGGTTATTTCTACTTTTCATTTTAGTCAGAACCCCCTGCTCAATTATCTGATTATTAATAAACTAATTGATCACTACTTTGCAGTTCAAATACTAACGTTAACTTTCTCCCTTTCAGGGACTCTCATGGGACTTCCACATTACTTATTTTAGGAAGGGGGAGAGTTGGAGATTTCTTAAGGTATATGAACAGTAAACCAGAGGCTGACTTTAACCTAATATTCCTATAAATATGTCTTAAAATTACAAGTTCTTCCAGATCTTTATATCCCAAAGGTGACTCCGATATTTGTGTCATTATAATCTTTTCCTGATGATCCCTTTTTACCTACAGAACGCTTCAAAAGCTCCATGTTCAAGCACACATATATTTTTTTACTCACCAGTCTCCTATGAGAGTCAAAGTTTAATATCATGGCACGTTATTTTATTAGGCTCAGTACATCTCTAAAAAAATAAGTATATTTTCTGTTTACAACCGTATTCAAACAAGACTAATTATCTGCAATGACCATAACCACTCTTTTCCTTCTCTAGCCATCTCTGTTCCAGATTTCCCTTGGTTAACCACACGCTATCCTCATAGTTTCTAGTCTTACCATCGTATTGAAATAGACCACTTATTTGCTTTTGAAGTGGACACAATATTTTTCCCTGTGACCAGTCAAAAATTGTTATATTGTGACATGTAGATGCTAGACACTATTCTAGGGCCTGGGAACACAGCAATGCTTAAGAAAAACATTCCTAGCTTCAAGGAACTTAGGTTCTAGTAGGGGAGAAAGACAGTAAACATAGACAAAGAAAAAAATTTCAAATCCTTGCAAATACTATGAGGAAGATAAAATAGGCTAATGTGGGAGAGGGTAAGTGGTGTGTGTGTGTGCGTGCGTGTGTGTGCGTGTGTGTGCGCGCATATGGGTACATGAGCAGCTTTAGTGCCTCCTCTGAGGAGGTGACATCTAGGTTAATACCTGATGATGAAAGGACTCCATCTTTTAAGGATTTAGTGGAACACCTTCCAGGCAAAGGAAATAGAGGCATGCGCCTGATTTCCGGGTATATAAAGAATACCAGCATGGTACCCATGCAGTAAGCAATGGAAAGATTAGGAGAAAATCAGAGAGTCAGGCAGGGACCTACCTGGTCATATGGATCACGTAGTTTTATACAGCATAGTGATAAATTTTGATTTTTACTTAAGTATAATGTAAAGGCGTGGGAAGGATTTAAGCAGAGGCAAACAGGTGGTGATGGAGTATATATATATGTGTGTAGGGGCAGGATTTGAGTGACATGAAATGATTATGCTTTGAATAGCTCACTCACTGCTTTGTGGAGGCTGGATCATAGAGTTAAGGGTGGTGGCAGAGGATAAAATCATAGGCCACTGCAGCACCCAGGCACAGTAGCTTGGACCAGTTGTAATGATTGACATGTTGAGAACTGGTCACATTTTAGGTGAATTTTTGAAGGTAGGACAAAGGAGTTCCTGATGGATTGAATAAAAGTGTGCTGAGGGTAAGAAAGAATTCAAGATTGACTTCCAGGGTTTGAAGTGCTGCTAAAGAAAAGACCCAGGAGAGTAGGAACTACATTTCGGGAAAAAACCAATAGTTCTGTTTGGCCTTTGTTAAGTTTGAGGCGTCATTGGAGAGCCAAGTGAGATGTCGAATGGGTAGTTGGGTTAGATAGAGCTCAAAGAGAAGCTTTGACATGGGATATAAGTTTTGACATGTAGATGCTAGACACTATTCTAGGGCCTGGGAACACAGCAATGCTTAAGAAAAACATTCCTAGCTTCAAGGAACTTAGGTTCTAGTAGGGGAGAAAGAGTTTTATTAGCATATAGATGGTATTTGAATTGGATGGATCTTCTAGAGATCATAGTGAGAGAAGACAGAACCAGAGATGGGATTCTGATTCTCTATCACGACAAAGTTGGTAGGACAGGGGAAGCTAGCAAAGCAGACGGGGAAGGAGCGGTCAGTGGAGGTGGAGGAAAATGAGCCATTTGTGGTGTCACTAAATTCTAGATAAGGTAGTATTTAAAGAAGGTTATTGCTGACCATTGAAGATCAGATTCCTTCAGTGTAGTGATAGGAAAGATTTAGTACCCTCTGGAGACATTGGGAAGTTAAAAATGGAGTTAGGGAATATAGACAATTAAAAGAAAATGTTTGTTGCAATGGGGAGCAGAGAAATGGAGCAAGCGCTAGAGAAACAAATGGGTTCCACAAAGATCCTTCCTTTCTGTAAAAACAAAATTGGTATTAGGGAATATTTGTATGTCTCTGGGAGTGATCGGTTAGAGAAGGAAAAATGAATGATGCAGAAGCGGAGAGTAATGGATAGGACGTGAAAGGAAAGGAGCTTGGACGCAGAGTACAAGTGGAAGAGTTGGTCTCAGATAAGAGTGGAGACCTTGCTTATCTGTGCAGAAGAGAAGCTAGACTATGTGATTCCAGGTGCAGGGAGGTTATTGGAATTACCAATGGAAATATGCAGTAATCCTGACTGCATTTATCTTGTCCATAAAACATATAGCAAAAGCATCATCTAAGAGTGAGGGAATAGAGGAATATTAGTTGAGGATTTGAGGAGAGTGAAAGCATGAAATAGGTATTTGGAAGAGGGGAAAGTTGAATTTAATAGGCAAACAAACTAGCATCCTGTATTTTTGAGTGCCAGATTGAGATTTGTAATCATAAATCTGAAAGGAATCCAGCAAGAATGCATACATGGTTTTCTCCAGTAACGCTCAACTGTTTATTTGCTAGGTTACTTACCCCCCTTTCTTACCTACTTCTTAAGTCAAGCCAGCCAGAAAAAATGTATGACAAAGCACAGATCAATTCAAGCTTAGCAACGGATGACCATCAGATTTACAGCTTTGTGGTAGCCATTAAGACACAGACCAATACAAGTTGGTAGGAGAAATGATCCCAATTATAAGATACTCTTAACTGTTGGAAGCACACCGTCTTTCTGCTCACTTTCTAGGGGGCACGCTGGACTTCTGCAGTTTAAATTTGAAGCTCTTCAATATGTATGTTTTCTTGAGAGTGTAATCAAGGGCCCTCCCATTTTATAGTTCTTGTTTATGGATTCTGTTGTTTTTTAAGAATAAAAAGGTACAAAAGATATACTATTGTTAAATAAATATTGGAAAACACAGGAAACTAGATAGAAGAAGAAACTGTTTCTGATTATACCACAGAAAAACAGTCACCACTAATATTTTGATGCCTTTTTCCATTTTCATTGTTTTGGGGTTGTGTGTGTGTGTGTTCATTCATGGGCATTTTGGTAATTATTTTTCTTTGTTTAAATTGTACTCTGAGTACAATATTAATTGCTGCATCACTGTAAATCTGTTCCTTGTGTGGTGAGATGGTGAATGGCTAAGAATGCTCACGCTGGGGGGAGAGTGCCCTTTTCAGTTCTGGCTTCTCGACTAGCTTAGTGTGTTTGATCTCGCACAAGTTATTCAGCCATTCTATGGCTCAGTTTTGTCATTTGTAAAATGGGGATAATACTCTCCACCTCACTGAGTTATAAACATTAAATACTAATGTATTTGCATATAAAATACATAGAACAATGCCTGGTGCATAGAAAATGCACAGTAAGTTTTAGCTGTTATTAATTAGAAGTACTGTATGGTGACATAACATAACAAAAAATTATTATTAAAGAAAAAGAAGTGTTTCTGTATATCTGAAAGGATATTTTCCTGGAAGTTTATATGTTTAAATTTTTATTACAAAAGTCACATAAGTTCTTGTTAAAATATAGAAATAAAGAGAAGAAATAAAATGCAGAAATAAAGAAAACCAATAATTATGACTGGCAGCGGAAACACCCAGGGATAACTGCTATTAATATTTTCATATATATCCCTCTGAAAGGATATTTTACACGTGTCTGCATATTTTTTTAAATTATATTTTTAAGATTTATTTATCCATTTTAGAGAGAGAAAGAACAAGTGGGAGGGGCAGAGGGACGGAGGGAATCCCAAAGAGACTCCATGCTGAGCACAGACCCCAACATGGGGCTCGAGGAGGGGCTCAGTCTCACGACCCTCAGATCATGACCTGAGCTAAAACCAGGAGTCAGACTTTAACTGACTATGCCACCCAGGTGCCCTGTACATGTATCTGCATATTTTATGGAACCGTGGGCATGGCTCAGCTAATGGAAATGATTATCCTGGGTCTACAATTAATATGTTTTATTCTACTGGTGGTGGGTAGTGAATCAGACAGGTTACCAGTCACTTAGGCAAGCTCAATTCTAGTTAACAACATTAACATATTAGTGACAATTTTAGGGTCAAGTTAAAGTGTTGCTTTGTTTACTGTTTTCATCTTTTTTTTTAATTTGAGAGAGAGAGGGAAAGCACCAGCAGGGGTGGGGCGGAGCAGAGGGAGAAAGAGAAGCAGACTCCCCACTGAACGGGGAGCCCGAGGCGGGGCTCAATCCCAGGACCCCAGGATCATGATCGGAGCCAAAGGCAGACACTTAACCGACTGAGCCACCCAGGCGCCCCTAAAGTTTTTTGATAAATACCAGTACCCAGTTGTCCACAGAGCATATATAGGCAGTAAACATCCTAGTAATGCTTTTTGTGTATTTTCTTTAAAAAATTATATACTCAACATGGTATTCATAGAGTATAGATTGCGTACTAGGAATTCTGGGACTGGGAACAAAGTTCTCTGATCTTATAAAGGTAAAGTAATAATGTATTTTATAATTTTGGCACTCAGCAAATACCCCTTTTGTTGCATCATGTTGTGGCCTAAGTCACATTTTGGAAATACATTAATGAATATATACATTTGGTTATTTTTGGAGGACTCTGGTCTGCATCTGGGCAACGCCAGCCCATGGAATTGCAGCATTTTTTCTTACTTTTTTTGAAGAGTGTGCTAAAATGGAATTTACGTCCTGGGACCTTACTTCAACTTTTCACCGGAAGAGTCTACACGGTGTTAGCAAAACACAGAGGCATCACCTCTTGTAGAAAATGATGTGTTTTGGATTTTATAGACCTGGGTTTAAAACCAAACTCTACCACTTACTGTGTGGACTCAGGCACATTATTTAGTTCTTTGTGCCTAGTTTTTTTTTTTTTCACGTGTATGATAGTGATCATAATTCTTACCCTGTGAGGTTTTCCATGATAATTACATAAGACAGTGCATATTATGAAGCTTGCCCTTACATTGTGGTTCTCGCGGCTCTTGTTTTCGCAAAGCAGGAGGGCCTCTAGGGGCGCCGGACAGGATGATAAACAGTCCAGGAGCTTGGTTACTGTCAGGGCTCTGAGGACATCAGCAACGTCTTCAGTTTGCAGTGGGAGGCATAGAGGTCAGAGAGAAATCACTCTTTTCTGATGTGAACAGTAAGAGGCATGGATAAATTTAAAATGATTGGTTTTAGTATCAGCATGATTTCAGCTTGAATTTTACTTTTGATAATTGCTGGAAGAGCATAAATATATTCAAATCTTTTCCACTCCTCCTTGCTTCAGGAGACAATAATGTACTCTTTCTTGTCTATCACTTTATTGACTGAATTAGTCCATTTTCTCGTCCACCTCTGTCAATGCCTTCTTCCTCAGATGCTGCAGACTGACACCATCACTGAAGTCCCCAAAGCAGCTCTTCTTTTATACAGATTTGGTCAAAGAGAAGGCTACAGCCTTTTCTCGGAGCCCGAAAAACTTAAATGACTCAATTCTAAATTGAGGAAGAGACAATGGGAACTAGCAAATTAGGGTAAGCAGTGGAAAATCCTTTCCCCCTCCTTCTGCTGATTGGATTCAAGATGAAACCTTAGTTTCCCCATCTGTAAGACAAAGATAGCTTTCCACCTTGTTATCTCTGAGGAATGTGAAGAATCTGAATGGTGAATGGCTTGATTTTAGTGGCAAGAAAAGAATAAATTGCTCACTTAATAAATTGCCAGGCCACTTGGGTACTATTTAGTAGATTACCTTTTCCAGAGCGCTAAATGATAGTAAATGGCAAATGGCAGTAACTAGAAGAGTTAATGCAGCTTTGATCTCTTGAACTGAAAGACTCTGTAGTTTCCTTAGAATGAGGTGGAATTATTTCTTCCCTTTTATCTGTAGCCCAGGAAACCTTCAAAAAGGGAAGACATTATTACTTTTCCCCATCTTGCATGGCCATTAAATAAAAGGGATGGTGTAGCTCGACGCACATGTGCGCACACACCAAAAGTGGCCATTCGGATCTCAAAAAGAATTCTTTAAAAGTATCATCTATCATTCCATTAATTACAAGTACTTACTGAGCACTGACTACGTGCAAGGCTTTGTGCTAGATGCCGGGAGAAGCACATGTGAATGACGGAGCATCTGCCTTTTAGGTGCTCAAAATGTGGAGAAAATATTTTCTCAAGGTTCTTAATCTCACATCGCTTTCAAAAGGGCTGACACTTCCTATACCAGTCTGCATCCTAATACCCACTGCCAGTGACATAGATGGTGGCACATATGGACCCCAGGAGAGTGCCAGAACCTAGGACGAATATATTTTCAGTTGTGACTTCTCCAGTCAGGGACTGATTATGACCAGGAACAATATAAAAGGTATCTGTTTTACTTGCTAGAAACTTCGATCAGTGTTCTCTTGTGCATCAGAACTGCTCCTTCGGGGCAAGCACAAGGCACAGGGCAAACTGTCCTGTGTGTGTTCTTGCGAAGTGTAGTCACCATACCTCTACCAGTTACACTATTACTACTGTGCTGGATGCCTTTGCCATGGACAAGTGGCAGATGGAGTCTGCAAGGAGAGGGTGCACTTCCTAGGACAAGACTGTGGTTCTTCACCAGTGTTCTTAAAAAGACTATTTCCACAGATTCTGTGACTCTCAAGTTATCACTGGTAAAGAGAACCAAATTTCAGGAGCTAGCAAGGCAGGTGGACCAACAGGAGAGGGAACACCCTGATTTCCACTTAATCCTGTAAATAGTCTTACTGACTCTGAGCTGCTTCCACAGGGCAGAACAAGTGGAAACCCCAACATATACACACAAATTCACATGTACTTCAAAAAAAAAAAAATCTTGGCGCGCCTGGGTAGCGCAGTCCTTAAGCGTCTGCCTTTGGCTCAGGGCGTGATCCCGGCGTTCTGGGATCGAGCCCCACATCAGGCTCCTCTGCTGGGAGCCTGCTTCTTCCTCTCCCACTCCCCCTGCTTGTGTTCCCTCTCTCGCTGGCTGTCTCTCTGTCACATAAATAAATAAAAATCTAAAAAAAATAAATAAATAAAATAAAAATAAAAAAAAAATCTAAAACCCAGTTCTACTACCCAGAGATAACTGCTCTTAACATTTGGTATATTTTTCCTTTGTATTTTCTAAATTGAAATCATATTGTATATTCAATTTTGCAGTCCGCTTTTATTCATTTAGGAACATATTGAACACATTTTCCCATGTAATTAAATATTCTTTGAACACATCATTTTACATTACTGCCCAGTTCCCCTCTTATTGGGCATTAAGGTTGTTTCCCAGTTTCCCTCTACATAAATACGACTTCAATGAATATTCTTATTTGTAATATCCTTTGCCTATTATTTCTTTAGATTCCTAGAAATGACATTACTGCTTCAAAGGGTATAATTTTTCAAAGCTTTTGATATTTTTGTCAAATTGTATTCTGGAAAGATTCTACTATTTTTACACTCCGATCCATCCACAGTCCTTTTAGGGTGCTGATATTGGGTTCAAGAGCCCTGAACCCAGAAAAAAAAAATTACACAATTCACTCTACCCTTGAGTTGTTTTGGTCTTTAGTATAGACAGAGCTCCTTCCCTTTTCAGAATGAATTGGACTTTACAATGTTGTATAGAGGAGAGTTTCAATATATGGACAATTGTACATTTTGAACTTCTCCTACCAGTTAGAAGTGATAAAAATGTAAAATGCCATACACACACACACACACACACACACACACACACACACACACATATTTATAAGAAAAAAAAATTTATATCTGAAGATACATTTCCTGTATGTTTTTCTTAGTCTGAATGGGATAAAAATACCTTCTATACACCCACATTCACTACTTATGTATGTATTTGCTGATATTTATGAAAAATTGGTATAAAGCTCATCCATATTATACACCAATATTATCGCACCATACTAATATTTTGTACCTGGTTTCAACTCAACATATTAAGAATATTTTTTTAATTTTGACAAGTTCCTATTTAACTAATTTTTAATGACTAGAGAGTATGTTGTTTGAGGTTATGTCAAAATGTATTCAAATAACCACCAATGTTGAACATTTAGTCTAGTCTCAGTTTTAGGCTATTATAAATACACTTGTAAATAATCATTTCATACACCTTTAGTTATTTTATTAAATTCCCAGAAGTGCAATTTCTAGGTCAAAGGCCATTTATGATTTTAATGTGTTTGAGAACTACTGAAAGACAAGCAGAAACAAAAATAAAGTTTGTACCAAAATATCTTTCTGTGGGCAATGTAAGAGTACATGGAAAAATTTGTAATATATCATTTTAAAATGTATTTCTTGTTTTATCTTTTTATAGCTTATCTCTATTAGTTTTCTATCGCAACTCTAACAAATTACTATAAATTTAAGGGCTTTAGACCACTCACATTTATTATCTTACAGTTTTTTGTGTATGGTTTTATAGAAGTCTCATGTGGGTCTCACTGGGCTAAAATCAAGGTGTCTGCAGGCTATATTCTTTTCCATAGACTCCTGGTAGGATGAACTTCCTTGCCCTTTCCAGCTTCTGGAGGTCACCTGCACTCCTTGGCTTGTGGCGCCTTTCCTCCATCCTCAAAGTTTGCAAAGGCCAGTCAAGTTCTTACATTGCATCACTCTGACCTCTTCTGTCTCTTTTCACTTTAAGGACCCTTGTGACTACATTGGGTCCAGCTGGGTAATCCAGGAGACTCTCCCCAGCTCAGCAGGTATAACTTAATCACATCTGTGAAGTCCCTTTTGCCACATAAAGTAACAAATTCCCACTTGCGGGGATTAGGATGTGGACATTTTTGGGAACCATTACTCTGTTAGCCACATTGTCCTTGTTCCTCTTATTGGTCACGTCCCTGTGTCTTTTATTATAACTGAGCTTCACCTTGTTTTTTTTTTCATTTATCTTCTAGTTTGGATCCAAATATAGACAGCTTGCTTCAGAAAATACTATTTATTCATTTAGGTATTGATGCTTAGTGTGGGTCTCCCTGGGTCATTTGCTAAGCAGCATGATATTATAAGATTGACAAAGACCATTATTTTATTTGTTCCTTAACTTTCAAGTTTCTTCCCTCCAAGGATACATTTTTCATTTCAAAGCCACAAGAACTGGTGTCACTTTCTCTCTGTACTGATAACACAGGATTAAAATTGTTGCACCAAATAGTCTTTTATTTTTCCCTCTCCTCCTAATTTATCACAAGCAGATATTCTACCAGAAGTTGGGAAAAAAGATTTCCAGCTGATGGGCAGCACCTCTACCTTGTGGAAGATTCATTGCTCTGCACATTTTGAATCTGCTGACAAGAAACTTGGAGCAGAAGTAATCAGAGCCCTCACAAGATTGATTTTTGTCCCCTGCTGGCATATGGCATAGAGGGTGGAAAGGCGCTCATCTCTCAAACTAATCTTAACTATTTAGAAGCCATTATTGCAGGATTACAAATCATCAGAATACCCTCTTTTTTTCTAACAACGTTATTTATTAGCAAGACCTTCAAATTAGTCTTGTGTCTTGGCTTTACACTATTCTTAAAGTCAACCCAGATATAAGTTTTGTCTAAAAAGCATTACAGTTAGCACCATCACTTTAATTGCACAAACGTTCAACCGAATCCATTTCCAGTTCACATTTTAAAAATAATTCAAACCAAAATGCAAATTGATTCTTGTCTTCAGTTTGTAAGAAATGCTTAAAGTCAACTTGTCATGAAGGAGAAATTGAATCTATTACCTGTACTCTTCCAGGAAGGAAGATGTATGGAAAGGAGAATAGGGAGATTTATCTGATGTTTGGCTGATATATGGGTATATAAAATCTTAAGTAATACTGATAATGTCACACAATATTGCAACATATATTTTCAGTTGAACATTATAAGACAATAAGGCATAAATGGAAATTAAAGGGAAAAATCTGAATGGTTGTCAGGGAACACTTTTTCATTCAGAGAATCATAAACATATGGAATGGTGTGTCAGGCAAAGTTTCCAAGATGAGAATATTAGAGTAATTACAAAATGGATTTATATTCTGAGGATTGAAGTGCACACAATGAGAAAGAGCTTTGAGTCAAATGATTTTTAACCACCACTCCCCAAAAAAGCACCTTATGAAAATGCATTTCCCAAGTATTATCTAAAACTGTGAGGTATCAGAAATACAGAAGTGTTTAATGCTTTAAGAAATAGCTATTTCAAAAAAGAAAAGAAAAAGAGGGTAAGAAAAAAGAAAGGAGAGATAAAGACTGGAAGGGAAGACTTAATGGAAAACTATTTAAATGAAATGATGTATTAATTCAATTTCACAAGTCTTGATTTAAAGCTGAAAACTTGACAAAGTCACCTTCAAGATGTTTTTGAGACTTGGTGGGTGATATTTTTAGTATAGTTACCTTCCGTGCTCCACAAGTCTCATACCAAGAGTTATTACTCTTTATATCTGAATTCAGTCCACCTTGTATCCCCATCTTCTGCATTCTTATTTACAACAATTATTGCTATGACGACATCAAAACACTAGACATTCCTAAACATAGCACATACTGCTCCTCTTGAATTTATTGATATGGAGCCACTAAGCAGAGATTCTGTATTTAATATTGCAGCTAGGGGCTCTAATAGTTTGGTTAATTGGTTGGATGAAACAGAGGTGGCTCAGTGTGAGTGAGCTGAAAATGCCCACCTGCCTGGGTTTATTGCAGAGGAATGAATTAAAAAAACTTAGGGAGATTGGAAGCTTAGAGAGGATTTGTCGTTTAAGGCCAACTTACCCACCCCAGGGAAGAACAGAAGATACACCTTTTACCACTATGGGGAGACATGGATTTGTGAGGGGAAGACCAGTATCCTTGAAGAGCTCTGTGGTCATCCTTGTCCAGAGGCCCTATCGAACAGTGGTAACGGTGCCCACGGAACTGGGAGGCCTCAGTGCAAGGAGAGCAATGGCAGCTGCTGTTGGAACTGTGATGTCACGGTTTGAGCAAGTTCACATATCCCGCGGCACCTGGGAGGCGGCTGTTGAGCTGGCAATGATTTTACCCCCAATACCTGTTAGTAAAGACCACCAGAAGCTGTTTGCTTTCAGCGGGGAAAGCCAGCAATACACCTTCGCTGTCCTACTTCAAGCATATACACTCTCTAACTCTAGGTCACAATTTAGTCCATAGGCATTTTAATCACCTCTCGCCATCTGTGAGACATCACACTGGTCCATGCTATCGATAACATTATGCTTATTAGACCTAGTGAGCGAGAAATGGCAACTACTCTAGACTTGTAAGACATTTGTGTGTCAGAGGGTGAGAAATCAACAAGAATTCAGGGTCCTTCTGGGTTCCAGAGTCTACCACGATGTGTACTTTAAATATTTTATAATTTTATTTGTCAATTATGCCTCATAAAGCTGAAAACAACAACAACAAACCTCAGAGGCCCCCTACCTGAATTTCTAGAGTGAAATTTCTTGAGGCCCAGTGGTGTGGGGTATGCCGAGATATCTCTTCTAAGGTGAAGGATAAATTGTTAACATCTGGCTCCTCCTGCAACCAAAGAAGAGACACAATGCCTAGCGGGCCTGTTTGGAGTTTGGAGGCAACACCCCATTAGGGTGTGTTACTCTGGACCATTTACTGAGTGATATGAAAAACTGCTTGTTTTGAGTACAGCCAAGAGCAAGAGAAGGTTCTCCAACAGGTCTAGGCTGTTGTCTAAACTGTTCTTCCACTTGTGTCTTCTTGTTCAGCAGATCCAATGGTGCTTGAGGTGTCAGTGGCCGATAAGCATAAGAGAGTCTCTGTTAACTGCAGACTCTTAGGATTTTGAAGCAAAGCTCTGAGATCCTCTGAAGATCATTACTCTCTTTTTGAGAAACAAAATGCTTAACCATGGCCACCAAATTACCACGCAATATAAGCTGCCCATCATGACTCACCTGATGCACCAAGCCATAAAGTTGGGCAGCATTCCATTAACAAATGGACGTGGTAGATAGAACACTGAGCGGGTCCTAAAGATACAAGTCATTTACATGATGTGGCCTAAATGGCTGTGGGCCCCACTTCTGCCACACTACTGTCTTTCTCCTAGTATGCCCCTATGGCCTCAGGGGGAGTTCCCTATGACAGCTGACAGAGGCAGAGAAGCCCCAGGCCTGGGTTTTGGATGGCTCTGCATGATGTGCAGGCAGCACCTGAAAGTAAACAGCTGCAGCACTACAGCTACTCTCTGGGACGTCCCTGAAGGACAGTGGTGAAGGACAATCTTCCCAGTGGGAAGAACTTCAAACAGTGCCCCTGGTTATTCACTTTGTTTGGAGGGAGAAATGGCCAGATATGCAACTATATACTAATTCATAGGCTATGACCAATGGTTTGGCTGGATGATCAGGGACTTAACAGAAACATGATTGTGAAATTGGTGACATGGAACCTGGGTAAGAGGTATGTGGAGAAACTTATCTGAATTGGAGAAAAAATTGAAGATATATGTGTCCATATAAATGCTAAA
Organism: Ursus arctos; assembly: GCF_023065955.2. Taxonomy (NCBI): domain Eukaryota; kingdom Metazoa; phylum Chordata; class Mammalia; order Carnivora; family Ursidae; genus Ursus; species Ursus arctos. The sequence goes on from NW_026623050.1 coordinate 3,947,930, forward strand.
CAAAGGGTGAGCATTTGAATAATGAAGTGGATGGAATGACAGATGTGGATAGCAGTCAGGCTCCCCAGTCACCCCTATCATCACCCAGTGGACATAGGACACATGGTGGCACAGATAGAAATTAGACACAGATTCAGCAACATGGACTTGCACTCACTTAGGCTGACCTGGCTATAGCTACTGCTAAGCTCCCAATCTGCCAGCAGCACCAGACCAACGTGGAGCCCCCAATATGGCACCATTCCCCAGGGTGATCAGCCAGCTACCTGTGACAGATTGATTACATTGGACTGCTTCCATCATGGAAGAGGCAGAATTTTGTTCTTACTGGAAGAGACATTCTGGATATAGTTTTGTCTTCCCAGCATGCAATACTTCTGCCATCTGTGGATTTACTAAATGCCTTAACCACCATCACAGTATTCCACACAGCATTGCTTCTGATCAAGAAATTCACTTCATAGCAAAAGAAGTACATGAATGGGCCTATGCTTGTGGAATTCACTTGTCTTTCCATGTTTCCCCACAATGCTGAAGCCCCTGGTTTGATAGAGTGGTGGAATTGCCTTTTGAAGAATGCCAGCTGCAGGTCCTGGCAGTAGCTTGCAGGGCAGAGTAAGGTCCTCCAAAAGGCTGTATATGTTCTGAACTGGCATCAAATATATGGTGCTATTTCTCCAATAGCCAGGATTCATGGGTCTAGGATTCACAGGACAGTGGCAACATTCACTACCGTCTCCGGTGATCCACTGTCAGAATTTTTGCTTCCTATGCCTTCAATCTTATACTTTGTTGGTTTAGAGGAAGGAAGAAATGTTTCCACTAGAAGACACAACAATGATTCCATTGTACTGGAAGTTAAGACTCTCATCTGACTATCACGGACCCCTTATGCCTCTGTATCTACAGGCAAAGCAGGGAGATATGGTGTTGACTGGGGTGATTGATCCTGACTACCAATGGGAAATTGGACTAGAACTCCACAATGGAGGTAAGGAATAATATGTTTAGTATATAGGCAATCCCTTAGGGCATTTCTTAGTATTACCACCGTGCCCTGTGATGGAAAGTCAATAGGAAACTGTAACAACCCAATTCAGGCAGGAGAACTAAAGAGACCCTTCAGACATAAAGATTTAGTTCACCCCAACAGGTAAAAAAAAATGACTATTTGAGGTTCTTCCTTAAGGCAAAGGTAATATTAAATGGGTAGTGGAAGATAGTTAAGAACACCAGCTATAAACATATGACTAATTACAGAAATGAGGACCGTAATTGTCTTATTTCCTCCTTATTTTGTTATGAATGTTTGTCTTTGTGTTTGTGTGTCTGTGTGTATAATATCTTTGTTTTCTTCCCTTTCTTATCCCTTTATTATGTAACACAAGATGTATCTTCTTTATATCATAGAATTTAAGGATTGTTAACTTTACATCATGGTATTTAAGTTATAAGACACCAAGAAGAAGAGTAAACATCAATTCAAAACTTTGCATCCTCTTTTGGGGAAAAGATTAGTGTGTTTTCAGTTGTATACAGAATAGCTGTACCATTTTAGACAGAATTATGACCTTGTTATTCTCTTTATCAGGAGATTAAGTATGGTTTAAGAAGATCTGTATGGGTGCCAAACTGATAAGGGGTGGGTTTGTGATGGTTAATTTTATGTGCCAACTGGGAAGGTATTTTTGGATGAGATTAACATTTAACAGATTAACATTTAAATTGGTTTTCTCCATAATGTGGGTGAGGCTCATCCAATCAGTTGAAGTTCTGAATAGAACAAAAAGACTGACCTCCCTGAACAAGAGGCAGTGCTCCAGCAGACTACCTTCAGACTTCATCTACACCACTGAGAAGTGAAGGGGTTACCTTACACAGCAAAAGAGATTTTCATATGTGATTAGGAAACTTGGGAAGATGATCTTGAATTATCTAGTGAATCTAATGCAATCAAAAGGGATCTTACAAAAAGGCCTCCTGGCCTTCAGACAGGACCACAGCATCAGCTTTCTTGGGTTTCTAGCCTGTCAGCCCAGACTGCAGATTTTGGACTTGCCAGCCTCTATAATCGCATGAATCAATTCCTTATAATAAAATTCTTTCTATGTATGTACACTTCCATTGGTTTTGTTTCTCTGGAGAATCCTGACTAATATATACTCTAATATTTTACTTCATTTTTGGTTTGGGTACTTATAATAAAAATAATTGTCTTCTAACACAATGGCTTCATTTTCTACTCATTATATTTTTAAAAATGAGATGAAAATGTTTAAAGAATTCCTGTAGAATTAAAACATTATCTTTAAGAAATTATGTTACCTTATGATGGATCAAATGAAGATATTTACATAATCTCTAGGATAAAGAACTTCTATTAGAAGGTTTTTTCTAAATATTGGATGGAAATATGTAAAGATAAATGCAGGCCTATTTAGGAGACTTATGTGATAGAAACCGTTTCATGACAAACAAAAAGCAGAATCAGACCCATAAATACAGAGAACAAGCTGATGGTTGCCAGAAGGGAGAGGGTGGCGGGATGGGAAAAATGGGGGAAGAGGAGTGTGGGACACAGGCTTCCAGTTATTGAACTAATAAGTCATGGGAATAAAAGGCGCAGCATAAGTTATATAGTCAAAAATACTGTACTGGAGTTGTATGGTGACATGGCATCATGTATGAACTTGTTGAATCCCTATGCTGTACACCTGAAACTAAGGTAACATGGTATGTCAACTATACTCATATTAAAGAAAAATGATAATTAATTAATTAAAAAATAGTTTTATGAACCGGGAGAACAGTTGCTTACCTTTTAAGGGTGAATATTCTATAACTCTCTGTTTTTGGTACTGTGTTAATCAGAATTCACAAAAGCAGTGGGGTCTTAGAGTTGTTCCTTAATAAAATAACTATGTGTGAGTTTAGCTGTTCTACCAACAAGATCGTAAGCCTGGAGAAGTAGAGAACTTGGCATATTTTTTCTGCCCTCATAGCAACTAAAATAGTGGAATAATATGGCAAATTAAAAAAGCATAGCATTGACTATACAGTATAATACATAAATTTAGCAAGTGCTCAATAACTAGTCTACTTGTGGCTTTACTGTTGACCACTGTGTCTTGCCTTCCCAGATCAATCGGTCACCTGGATAAACTGAATCAACTAAAGTAAGATTAAAAATAAAATACACAGTAAAGGAAATGAGCCTACAGGAAGGAAGTATTGCTAGAGATAATAGAGGTTAATAACATAAGTATAAACTGTGTTCATGTTCTATAGCTGCTGTGACAAATTACCACATACTTAGTCGTTTAAAACAACCTCGGTGATCTTATTCTACAGGTCAGAATCCTGAAATTCTGAAACTGGGTCTCACAGAGCTAAAATCAAGGCGTTGGCAGGGCTGTGTCCCTTTTGAAGGCTCTAGGGGAACATCACTCCTTTGTCTTTCCTGGCTTCTGTCGCTAGCCTGCATTCCTCAGCTAGTGGCCCCTTTCCAGCAACGGCGGCATTTCTCTCACCTCTGCTTCCATTGTCACATCTACATCTCTGACTATCCTGTGTCCCTCTTGTAAGGACCCCGTCTGAGTACCTTCAGTCACTGAGATCATTCAGGATAATCATCCCAGTTAAGATCCTTAACTTACTCACATATGACAAGTCTCCTTTGCCATGTAAGGTAACACATTCACATTTTTAGAGATTAGAACATCGACATCGCCAGTCACATAAGTCAATATTTACTAAAAGAGTTGGGCATTTTTTTCTTAATAATAGGAAATATGTATGGCTTTTCATTTTGCCAAATAAACTTAAAATCTGAGAAATCTGGATGAAGTATGTGTGGAGGATTCCACAATGAAATGTGTTTTGATGTTTCAACAGCAGATGTATCACCCAGGGACACTCTCCTCAGGAAACAGCAGGAACCTCCTGCCTACTCTCTCTTCTGGCTCGAAATTCATCTCTTTGCCAGCTGCCAACTTTAAACTGTAGTGAGCCTCTCAGTTTATGGTCCTTTCAAGCTAAAATCTGTTACGCTAGTAGAGAAATTGTAATACTTACATAAATCAATAATTGCAACGTATGTGATACCATAAATTCATAGCTTGCCCAAAGTGTTATTAGCTACAACATTTGCGTTTTGCATGTTTAGCCTATCAAACAACATAGACAATTGAACTCATTTACATACCTACCTAGGTATATCTTCACTTTTCTAATTTGTTTTTTATAAAGATACAACAATTTTTGATTCAGAAATTTTTTACATTAGGAGAATTCTATGTTCAAATAACCCAAATTATGTTGTAATTATTCTGGGAGATTCTTTAGGTTTTCAACATGGTAACATTTTTGAGCGAGGCTGGAAAGCTCTTACTAGAGGCCCCCCCTCCCCCAACCCCTATCACAGATATAAATAAAAGTTCTCATTAGAAACTGCAAGTAGACTCAGTGTTGCTGGCTTTAGGTGGACCAAGGTTCTAGATTTAGAAATTTTACTTTCTCTCTTAATTTTAGTGACTATATTAGTTTTAAGTAACCTCTACACCCAACGTGGGGCTCTAACCCCGAGATCAAGAGTCATGTGCTTTACTGACTGAGCCAGCCAGGCACCTCTATGTTGGTTTTAAAAGTTAATCGTACTAATGTTTTCTCTCTACACCATCTGAGGTTTGGATGAGAATAGTCATTCATTTACTTATCAAGTAATTTTTAAGCACCTGTCAACTCGGGCCTATGTGAAAAACTGGAGATTTATGGTGATTGAGAGAGACATGGTATCTGTTCCTGAAAAACCTATAGTCTAGTGGGGGAGCAGTCATCAACATTCATACAAATAACACATCGATATAAATACAATTAAGTGCTGCTGAGGGAAAGTACAGATAGAACATATGGCAGTAGATTTAACCTAAGTCAGGGGAGTGAGAGAAGAATGCTTCAAGGAAGTACCTTTAGGCTGAAGTGGGACAAGCAAATACTGTTTGAGGATACTCTCTTCAATTAGTCATCTTTTCTTATACTACAGGCTATATGATTAAACTTGGACCTTCCTTCCATTTTATTTTTTTGAAGAAATATAATTTTCTACGGCTTTAATGAAACAAAGACCTGCTGCCACTCCCTGACTTGGAGAAAGTTCTGTAGTGTTCATTGTTTCTCCAGGGCCTTTGTTTACCTTGGCCTTGGAAGTGCAGGTAAAGCTTGATGAGATATTTGTAGTTAGACAACTTACTATAATTTGACAATTTACCTTCATTATCTTCATTTACTCTTCTTGAATAAATTTGAGCTCAGTTTCATATGCTTGATTTTCAAGGAAGGTTTAACTGCAGCTCTAATTTTAGCCAAATAACAGATTTTATGAAAATGCATCCTGACCTGGGTGTTACCTGCACTCTTCCATTGGAAGATCCATTTCCAGGAGGCAGGCAGGAGAACCAACCCAACCTATTTTCATGCTTAAACGTGGCTCTACTCCCTTCACTGAGATTATCTCACTCCAGTTACTAATCAGAACTTGATAACCCTACTCACAGTGTCATGCATAAATCTCTCAAGATGAATTTCAAGCGACTATATGCATCTCCTCATAATCTAAATTGGTGAGCATTTCACTGGAAACTGCTGTGATATGTGCGGCCATTGTATAAAGATTTAAGTGGACAGACTCATGATCAATTTTGGTATGTTTCATCTAACTCCCCAGAAAAAGTGACTTTTGCTGTACTTGGGTATATTTGTGACATCACAGAAGAGAAAGCTTCATCCTAAATTGTGAAAGGGCATCCACTTCTCTTAATATTGGGAGACACTGTTACTGCCTTGACACACTCTAGAGCACTCTCTGGCTCAATTTCCCAATCATCTGGAGAGGCACTACACTTACTGCTTCAGAGCCCTGGCTGCAAAGTTAGATAGCCTGGACCCGAATCTTGGCCCTGCCTATATCAGCAGTAACATTGGCAAGACTGCTCTACCATAGTAAGGCTCTGTTTTCTCATGTGAGAAAATGATGATCTACCTATGGGTTTGTTGTTGGGAATGAATTAGGTAATGCACTGCATAGCGTCTGGCACATTGTAAAAGACTCAATGCTGACCATTGTTATTAGTACTGAACTTTATACCATATGCTAAGTAGTGTTGTAGATACAAGTATGCACAATTAGAGTGATGATGGCGCTGGAGAAGTGATACATAGTGCCAGGCAGATGACATCCATTGTATGGGGCAGGGGAGAGGGCTGGAAGTGACAAAATCTACCTAGGATGAGAAGGTGAGCAGAAGGGGTAGATTTAGCAATGCTTTTCACATCAAGTGACTTTTGAGAAAATTCTCCAGAACAAAAAAGAGTGAAAAGTGTTTTTCCTGTGGAACAGACGGAGAAGGGCTTTGGAGGCAGGGGGATTATCAAAAAAATGTAGAAATCACCGTTAACCAGGAAATGGTAAGGAGCATAATGGACTTTTGCATTGAGGACAGAATGGGGAAGATGCTGCAGAGGTAAGTTGGGGACAAGGTTTACATATGATGAAAACTTTGTTCAGCACTCAAATCTAACCACATGAAATACTGCTGTGAAGGGATTTAAGCTAGTTCAAGCAGTTCAGTGACAGCATATATCACGAGGGGTAAGTCTATATATTACCATTTGTCAGAGCCATCAAGCTATCAAAATATTCTCATTCTTAGCTATGGTAGTTTACATACATTATTCAGTGTACCAAGGTGCAATTTTTACATGTTTTCTGAGGGTCTTAGACCATGCATATTCTCCCAAATGTGCAACCTTCAAACTGAAAGTAATCTCAGTATCTTCTGCCAAAATCAGGTGAAATACTATCCCATTTTGCCAGCCATAACAAAATTGTGAAGAAGGTCAAACTTGTCTTTCATCTTCTCATTCCTTATCAATTCATCTCAATTTACACACATATCTTTAAAATATATCTTAAATCTTATCATTTCTCACCACTTCCATAGCTATCACTCTAATCAAAATCACTAGGAGAATGAGAATATATTTTGAACTTAATGAAAATGAATCACAGCATATGAAAATTTGTGGGATATACTTAAGTCAGTGTTTATAAGAAAAATTAAAACAGTAAATGCTTATGCTAAAAAAGGACTGTATCGTACTGGCATAAAAACAGACACATAAATCAATGAAACAGAATAGAGTCCAGAAATAAACCCATACATATATGATCAATTAATTTGCTACAAAGGAGGCAAGAATAGACAATGGAGAAAGGACAATCTCTTCAATAAATGGTGCTGGGAAAACTGGACAGCTACAAGCAAAAGAGTAAAACAACCACTTTCTTACAACATACACAAAAAGGAACTCAAAATGGATTAAAGATTTGAATGTAAGACCTGAAACCATAAAACTCTTAGAAGGAAACAGGTGGTAAGTTCCTCAACATCAGTCTTAGCAGTTTTTAAAAATTTATTTTATTAATGATTATTATTTTTGATCTGACTCCAAAGGTAAGGGCAACAAAAGCAAAAATAAACACATGATACTACAACAAACTAAAAAGCTTTCACAGTGAAGGAAACCACCAAAAAACCGAAAATGTAACCTAATGAATGGGAAAAGATATCTGCAAATCATACATCTGATAAGAGGTTAATATATAAAATACATAGAGAACTCATATAACAATGACAACAACAGCAACAACAAAAAAACCCCAAACAATCTGATTGAAAAATGGACAGAGGGGCGCCTGGGTGGCTCAGCTGTTAAGTGTCTGCCTTCGGCTCAGGTCATGATCCCAGGGTCCTGGGATTGAGCCCCGCATCAGGCTCCCTGCTCAGTGGGAAGTCTGCTTCTCCCTCTCACACTCCCCTTGCTTGTGTTCCCTCTCTCGCTGTCTCTCTCTGTCAAATAAATAAATAAAATCTTTAAAAAAAATAAAAAGAAAAATGGACAGAGAATCTGAATGGACATTTTTGTTGAAGACATATAGATGGCTAACAGGCACATGAAAAGATGTTCAGCATTACTAATCATCAGGAAAATGCAAATCAAAACCACAGTGAGATATCACCTCACACCTGTTATAATGGCTATTACAAAAAAGACAATAAATAACAAGTGTTGGTGAGGATGTAGAGAAAGGGAACCCTCATGCATTGTTGGTGGGAATGTAAATCGGTGCAGCCACTGTGGAAAACAGTAGGGAGGTTTCTCAAAAAATTAAAAATAGAACTACCATATGATCCAACAATTCCACTCCTGGGTATCCATTCAAAGAAAAAGGAAACATTATTTTAAAAACATATATGCACCCCTATGTTCACTGCAGCATTATTTACAATAGCTAAGATATGGAAACAACCTAAATGTCCATCAAGAGACAAATGGATAGGGGCGCCTGGGTGACGCAGTCGTTAGGCGTCTGCCTTCGGCTCAGGGCGTGATCCTGGCGTTCTGGGATCGAGCCCCACATCGGGCTCCATGCTCTGCTGGGAGCCTGCTTCTTCCTCTCCCACTCCCCCTGCTTGTGTACCCTCTCTTGCTTGGCTGTCTCTATCTCTGTCAAATGAATAAATAAAATCTTTAAAAAAAAAAAGAGAGACAAATGGATAAGGAAGATGTGGCATATATACATACAATGGAAAACTACTCAGACATAAAAAAGAAGGAATCTTGCCATTTATGACTACATCGGTAGACCTTGGAGATATTATGCTAAGTAAAAGAAGTCAGAGAAAGACAAGTACTGTATGATTTCACTTATAAGTGGAATCTAAAAAATAAAACAATCAAACAAACAAAACAAAACTCAGAATCATAGATAAAGAGAACAGAGAGGTGATTCCAGAGGAGAATGTAGAGTGTGTGGGTGGAATGGATGAGGGGGATCAAGAGATACAAACTTCCAGTTACAAAATAAATAAGTTATGAGGATTTAATGTGCAGCATGGGGAATAATATTATACAATAAAATTTACAGTAAATAATATTATATTAACTATGTATGGTGAGAGATGGTAACTAGACTCATTGTGGTAATCAATTTGCAATGCATACAAATGTTCAATCACTATGTTTTAACATGAAATTAATAGAATAGTATATGTGAATTATAATCCAATACAAAAGGAAGGTCTTAAGTCAATGAGCTAAAATACTATAAAAATAGAAAAAGAGCACTGAATTAAATACAAAGTAAGCAGGAGGAAGGAAATAATATAAAAGCTAAAATCAATTAAATAGAAGACAAAAATAATAGAGATCATTGAAACAAAACTTGTTTCTTTGAAAAGATCAACAGAATTGATAAATCTCTACTGGATTGATCAGGATAAAAGAAAAAAAACACAACTTGTCAAGATCAGGAATAAGAAAAGGGATATCATTATGGACCCTTCAAGCATAAGTATAATGAGTATATCATGAATAACTTTATGTCAATAAATTGAACAATTTATGTGAAATGAGCAAATCCTTGAAAGATATAAGCTACCAAAGAAGTTAGTTACCTGAACAATCTTGGATCTATTTTAAAAATTGGTTTATAGTTAAAATCTCCCCACAAAGAAAATTCCAGGCTCAAGTAACTTCATGGGCAGGTTCTAACTAACATTTAAAGATGAAATTGTATAAAAACTCCTCCAAAAAACAGAAAAAGGAAAAAAAAAATTCAACTCTATGGGTCTCGCATTACCCTGACAAAGATGTTATAAGAAAAGAAAACCAGAGATCAGAATTCAGCATGAATATAGGTGAAAAAAATTGAGTTAATAAAATGTTAGTAAATCAAATCCAGAAATATATAAAAAGGATGATTAATAATGCCCAAATGGGGTTTATCCTAGGAATTCAGAGTTGGCTTAATGTTCAAAAATGCATCAATGTAATTCACCATATTAACAGATGAAAAAAAGGGACCCATACGATCATCTCCACAGATGGAGAAGAAGCATTTAACAAGATCCAAAATCCAATTTTGGTAAACAGTCTGAAGCCTATTAGGAAGTGGAGGGAATATTCTCAATCTGGCTAAAGATATCTATGAAAAAAGAATCTATAGCTACCTTTATACTTAATGGTAAAATACTAAATTCCTTACTTCTAAAATGGGGAACAAAGCAAAGATATCTTTTCTCACCAATTTTATTCATCTTACTGGAATTCCCAGCCAGTGCTATAAGGAAGTGAAAAGAAATAAAGTGCTTACAGATTGGAAAGACAAAGATTATGGCCTTTATTTACGGATCATATGATCATATATATAGAAGTTACAAAGAACCTACAGAAATCTGACGTTAACAGGGTCACATGATACAAGGTTAATGGCCCAAATCAACTTTTTGTCTATAAGCAACAAACAATTAAAAGTCAAAAGTAAAGGAACCACACTATTCAAAATATTGCAAATATTAAGTATTTGGGGATAAATTTAACAAAATATATGCAAGCCACATACACTGAAAACTACACAATAAAAAGACCAAAACAAATGAAAATACCATAATTATAAACTAGAAGATGCAACATTATTAAGACGTCAGTTCCCCTCAACTTGATCAACAAATTTAGCTTGATTCCAATCAAATCCCAGCAGACTTTTTGTAGATGTTAAAAGGTGATTCTAAAGTTTTCCTATATAATGAAAGAACCTAGACTGACTAAAAACAATTTTGAAAAAGTAGAACAAAGTACAAGATTTATACCACCTGATTTCAAGATCTAATAGTAAGACCCAGCATTCCAGACGGGTGGACTGGCATAAAGATAGAAATACAGATCAGTGGAACAGAATAGAAGTCCATTAACTGATTTTTCAAGCTGGGTGCCAAGACAATTTAATGGGAAAATTATTATCTTAACAACAGATGGTATTGGAACAACTGGGTATCCATGTACCAAGGGAGAAAGAGAGAGAGAGAGCATAAGAGAGAGAGAAAGAGAGTATCTCAACCATTACCTCAAACCATATTCACAATTGAACCTGAAGTGGATCATAAATTTAACCGGAAGAGTTAAATCTGTAAAACTATAAGTGTAAGAATGTGGAACAATTGGAATTCTTGCTGGTGGGAATACAAAACAGCACAGCTGCTTTCAAAAACAGTTTGACCGTTTCTCATAAAATTAAACATACTCTTACCATATGACCTCGCAGTTCCATTCTTAGGTGATAACCCAAAAGAAATGACATTTATTTGTATATAAATACTTGTGTTTGAATGTTCATACCAGCTTTATTTACAATAGCCACAAACTGGGAACAACCCAAATGTCCTCCAAGTAGTACACGCAGAAACGATTCATGGTATACTCATAAAATGGAATGTCGTCCTCCACAAAAAGGTATAAACTACTGATATACAAAATAACACGGATGACTCTCAAAAGTATTCTGCTAAATTTAAAAAAGCCAAGGAAGCCCACAGAGGGCAGATCAGTGTTTGCCAGGGGCTTCAGGGATGGGTAGCTAAGGGGCACAGGAAAGCTTTTTGGCATGATGGTAATGTTCCACATCGTGATTGTGGCAGTGATCATATGAATATATATATTTGTCAGAACTCATTAAATTAAAACTGTACTTAAAATTGACACTGCTTACGGCATGCAAATTATACTTGATAAAGATGACAAAAAATAGTAAGAACAAAAAAGCCAAAATAAAAAGTCAATATAAGGACATATTCAAGAAACTTACTCAGACTTGAATAAAGAAACTACTTCCCGTGGGCTTCGGGAGAGTAACCTGGGGTTCAAGGCTGTATGTCTAGGTTACCGTAAGCATGTTTGGACATACCCATTACTGCTTTGCTTTCCTCATTATCTTGTTTATTAGCCTAGCACCCAGGATACCGTAGACCATAGCGCTTTAACAACATTTATTCAGTAAATGTTAGGTGATAGGTAGGAAAGTAAAGAACCACAGAACTATTAGAGGAAGTACCCTTACTCTTGAATGAAAATTCAGAAATGAAAGAGAGATTGCTGACATTTTGTTCTGTTCACTTCTAGCTCTCATTCACCTGGAAGTTTTGCTTTTTATAGAAGCAAATAATCAAAATGATTCGTTCCTGCTAACAGTTTAGTTTATATGAACGAACATTTAAATAGTCAGTGTGGGCCAGCAAGACAAATGGGTGGGCTTCATCCTGATTCTGCCACAAGTTTTGTTAAATGCTCAATGTTATCGGGCTTTCCTAGGGCCATAACTTAAGCATAGCTGACTCTATTGTTTTTGACAGCATAAAATGTGTAAAAGTTGAGAGTTCATGAAGAAATATGGACTCTGGAACCTGTTTTGTTATTGAGGTTTTTTTACTATGAACTTCTTGGGAAATATATACTCTTTTTCTAATGTACTACAAATCAAATGAAGCATCAGAAACGGTGCCTTAAAAGATTCTAAAAACTTTTTTAGCTACTAAATCCATAAAGTTGCATTCTTACTATTTTTTATATTCTGGAAAGTTTCTTTTCTAGACTAAGGCATGCGTTTTCAGAATGTCATATTGTAATTTTAAGATTATTTTCATCAATTGAAGTTAAAGAACAGAAGAAGGCTAAAGTGTTTACTCATTATGATATGGTGAGTTTTTACACAGAAAAGTATTTATTATACAAAGTTAGAATAAAATTCATATGCTTCAACAGTAGGCATCTGTAGGGGACATTTGCTACTCCTGTCGCCCAGTAGTGATTCCCTTTTTCTGGCAGTAGCACCCTCATTCACTTTGGGCAACTACACCTTCTTCTTATGTGCATTCTAATGTCAATGAAGGTTCCTTACCCTTTATTAGCCAAGATGCACTTGATTGGTAGTAGGCTAGTTTGATTCTTTTTTTCTGGGAATTTTGAGTTTTGAGGAAGGATGAAATGTGGGGCTGAGTTACTTCTTCCAAAAAAGACTATCAGTTCCAAGAATCCTAGAGCCATTCTGGTTTCCATTCTTCCAGAAGAAAACATCTTCAGTTTTTCCTGTAGAGCTATAAACTCTTCCATATATCTTTATATTACATTCCTCCTTTTTGCTTACATTACCAGTGTTAAGTAAATCAGTTAATTTACGAGGTTGTTGCTTGCAACTGAAGAACCCGGGCATTAAAATCCCATGATTATTCTAAGTGACTTATTGTCTAAGTGAAAGGTGATCTAATATACTGTGTGTCAGACCCATGACCTCTACAACTCCAAGGACCTTCATCTCCACTCCACCTCAACAATCTATTTCCTGGCATGCCTGGGTCTTAGCATTACCAGTGTTTCCTTTACTCCAGAGTTATTAGTTCAAGTATGCTGTTTTCTCTGATCACATTTATCTCTGCTTCCAGTTTACTTGTTCAACTATGTCCACAGTCTCCTCTTTTAGGATGTGGAGTTTCCCATATTTCCCTATTTAAAGAATGACACCCCACTCAGCCCTGAGACATGCCTACTATCATCAGCTCCAGATGAATTCTAGTTCTAGAATCTCTATCTTCTGCTCGAGTCAACAGCGGGTTGCAAGAGAGTCTGGGGAACATAGCTAGTCTTTACAATCTTCCATTTAGATTTTTATGATTTAAGCCTTACCATGCACGATCTTCAGTGGTACTCAGAGCCTCAAATTCCCCAGGCTTCCAAAGGTCTAGAGTGGGAACTGACTTCTTTTTGGTTCCCCTCCTTTCCCCATCCTTGACTTGTAAATTTAGGCTTCCAAGCCGGCTAGGGCTGTTACCACTATCTAGTCTTCAATATTTTACCATCTCTACTATCACAATTTCTCCCTTTTTCATTTTTAAATTCACATTTTAAAAACATTTTAATGGAATTTCAAGAGAGAGGAGAGATAAATAAGTATATAACTTGCCAGGTTTAACAAACCTGTTATCCCTTTATGGACTTTCCAAGCTAGAAAACATCTTAGTGCTATCTAGTTAGCACCTATAGTTCCCTTCTTTTGTGCTTCCATCTATAAACTGGATATAATATCTGCCTTGTTTATCACACAGGATTATTTGAATATTAAAAAGATGAAGTATTTGAAGTACTGAGCAAAAATATTTTACTATTAACTTTATGCAAATAAAGCCTTATGCAACTATGAAATATTATTTTCAGTTATTGTTTATCATTTCATCCCTAAATAGTTATTAAGCATCTAATAATAATATATACAACAGTTCATAGGTATTCAGCTCCTACCATCTGCTGGATACGGTGCTAGAAGACAGGGGTTTGAAAATAGAGAATAAAAAATGAATATGTTTCCAAAGGCAAGGGAAACAAAAGCAAAAAATGAACTACTGGGACTTCATCAGGATAAAAAGTTTTTGCACAGCAAAGGAAACAATCAACAAGACTAAAAGGCAACCTACAGAATGGGAGAAGATATTTGCAAATGACATATCAGATAAAGGGCTGGTATCCAAAATCTATAAAGAAGTCATCAAACTCAACACCCAAAAAACAAAAAATCCAGTCAAGAAGTGGGCATAAGGGGGCGCCTGGGTGGCGCAGTCGTTAAGCGTCTGCCTTCGGCTCAGGGCGTGATCCCGGCGTTCTGGGATCGAGTCCCACATCAGGCTCCTCCGCTAGGAGCCTGCTTCTTCCTCTCCCACTCCCCCTGCTTGTGTTCCCTCTCTCGATGGCTGTCTCTCTCTGTCAAATAAATAAATAAATAAATAAAATCTTAAAAAAAGTGGGCATAAGGCATGAAAAGACATTTCTCCAAAGAAGACATACAAATGGCTAACAGACACATGAAAAAATGCTCAACGTTACTTGGCATCAGGAAATACAAATCAAAACCACAATGAGATATCACCTCACACCTGTCAGAAAGGCTAAAATTAAAAAGTCAGGAAATGACAAATGTTGGCAAGGATGTAGAGAAAGGGGAACCCTCTTACACTGCTGGTGGGAATGCAAACTGGTGCAGCCACTCTGGATAACAGTGTGGAGGCTACTCAAAAAGTTAAAAATAGAACTACCTTATGATCCAGCAATTGCAATACTAGGTATTTATCCAAAGGATACAAACATAGTAATTCAAAGGGGCACATGCATCCCAATGTTTATAGCAGCAATGTCCACAAGAACCAAAATATGGAGAGAGCCCAGATTTCTTCTATCAACAGATGAATGGATAAAGAAGGTGTAGCACGCGTGCACACACACACAATGAAATATTACTCAGCCATCAAAAATTACTTGCCATTTGCAACGACACGGATGGAACTACTAAGTGAAATAAGTCAGTCAGAGAAAGACAAATACCATATTATTTCACTCATATGTGGAATTTGAAGAAACAAAACAGATGAACATAGGGGAAGAGAAGGAAAAATAAAATAAGATAAAAACAGAGAGGAAGGAAAACCATAACAGACTCTTAACTCTAGGAAACAATTGAGGGTTGCTGGAGGGGAGTGGATGGGGGATGGGGTAATTGGGTTATGGGCATTAAGGAGGGCACATGATGTAATGAGCACTGGGTGTTATGTGCAACTGATGAATCACTAAATTCTATCCCTGAAACTAATAATACACTGTATGTTAACTAAATTTAATTTAAATTTAAAAATTTAAAAATAGAATAAAAAATGGATGCTACACTCAAATATATCACATCAAGGTAAAGAAATAAGCACATAGAAAAGACATTCTTTATATTTACTATAACATTTATTGTACTTTAATAGTTTATGATATATAATATGTAACAATATATATAATCATATAATATATATAACAGTATCATAATATGTTACATACATTCTAATAGACATATTTAGATAAGAATAATATGCACAAAAGAAAAAGAAAGTGGAGTCCGAGAGACGGTCTCAGAAAGCTGGTCATATTTGAACTATGTCTTGAAAGATTAGTGGAAGTTTCATGGGAAAAGTGAGCAACTAGGCAAAATACTGAGTATTTGTGCAAATACTCAGAAGCATAAAAAATTATGCACAGCTAGAAAATTTACATAGCTACTGTATTACTCAGGGTTCCCAGAGAAAAAGAAAAATAGGAGATATATATATAAAGGAATTTTTTAGGAAAGATTGGTTTACATGATTTTAGAGGCTGAGAAATCCCACAACCTGCCATCTGCAAGCTGAAGGCCCAGGAAAGGTGGTGGTGTAGCTAGAGTCTAAACCTGAAGATCTGAGAACAGGGAAGCCAAGGATGTGAATCTGAGTCTGAATACCTGAGAACCAGGAATTTGGATGTTTGAAGGCAAGAGAAGATAGGTGCCCCAGTTTCAAGCCAAGAAAGCAAATTAGTTCTTTCTCCACCCTTTTGTTCTATTTTAAGCCCTCAATGGATTGGATGATGCCCACTCACACTGGCTATCTTCAGTCTACTGATTCAGATAGTAATCTCTTCCAGGAATAGCCTCACAGACACTCCCAGAAATAATGCTTTACAGCTATCTGGACATCCCTTAACCCAGTTAAGTTTATATAGAAAATGAACAATCCCAGCTACATTGTAGAGTACGTGAGAAAGGTGGCAGGGAGTGAAGATCCAAAGAATGAGTGTAATAGCCCACATTGTGAAGGGCCTATATGATGTCTACAACAGATAAAAGGCAATCTTGTTTCATAAAGTACTCTAAGAATTTCAGATTTATTTTGCATTGAATGACTTATTAGAAATTTGCTTCTTATGCGTAACATGAGAATTATCTAAGTTGTTCTAAGTTCGATGTTTATTCTATCTTTAGTGGATGGTTGGTCCTTGACCTCCATTTAGCACAAAGAGCAAGAAAAGACACCTCTACAATACCAAAATACAACTTATACATTGTTACAGGGAAAAAAAGTCAATGTTCCCTTTGTTTATCTGCTGAAGGCTTCAATACTTTGCTACCCTTGATGTGAATTATGATAGCCACTATCCTCTGAAGCCTCCGAATGTTCCACTCCCTTGCTGGAGGGAATCTAGAGATTGACAAAGACCCAACTAAGGACCTGATAGTTAGAACATTATTAGAATGACAAATATGGAATTAAACAGATACTTCCTGGACACAATCAAAATAATACGGAGAGTGTTATGAAATGCATTAGTCTTTGGGCTGTACTTTTTTCAAGATACACTAAATGAATTCTTAGGTGTTTATCAGCTCTAACATGCTGCAATGTAATATGTACAATGCTATTTAAAATCTGCAGATAGAGGGGAGGAGTTAAGATGGCAGAGAAGTGGGGGACCCTAAGTTTGTCTCATCAGTGCAATACTAGATAGTTATCAAATCATTCTGAACACCTGAGAATCAATTGGAGGTCTGAGAAAACAAATACTGCAAGTCTACAAGCAGAAAAGCAACCACCTTTGGGAAGGTAGGAGGTGTGAAGACTTCAGTCCTGTGTGATATAGCTCAGGATACGGTGGCAGGGAGGGAGCCTGCTTAAGGAGGCTACTGCAAAGCATTATAAGCAGTAGAGCTCAAAACTGGAACTTTCAGAAGTCTGCTGTAGTGGGGGACATGCCTGGCTTAAAGGTGCTCAGGTAGCAAGAAGGGCAGAATCCCAAGTGTGACACTGTGATCTGAGGATCCCCTGGGTCACAAGAAGAATGGTTGGTGCCTAAGTGCTACACTATTCCCAGGCATAGAAGTGTGGAAGCTGGCTAAGAACGGTGAGTCTAGGTGCCAGCTTTCTGCTCTGCATTGCCATAAACTGCAAACCACTGTGGTGTTGTGTGACTGTTTTCCTGGGACCAGTGCAGCAAAAGGCAGAAGTGTGATGAGACCCCTCCCAGGAGGAATAGCATGGGTCTGGTCATGGGTGTCCCTAAAATTTGGAGTTTTGAAATCGCATGCCTGAGATAAAAACGCTCAGATACAGGAAGGGTGAACACAGAGTTCTGACAGAAACTGGGGAGACATGAGTGATTGACTGCTCTTCTGTGAGGGCTCACTGAAGAGTGGGGGACATGAATTTTCAGCTCCAGGTCTAGGGAGTAAGGTGCCACCATATTCATACCCCCTATCAGTGCTGAAAGACTTCAGGGAACAAAACAGCACCACCTAGTGGAGTCCAGAGCCACTTACAGTGAGCCCTGCCTCCCCACCCACTGGAGGCGCAACTCCCCTAGGGCAAGTCCACCTGAGAATCAGTGCAACAGGCCCCTCCTCCAGAAGACCAGAACAAACAATTCATTTGCGCCAAGTTTACTGATCATAGAGGGCTGCAAAGCTTCAGCTCTAGGGGAAAATAGTATCTAGCATCCTCTGTACTTTAACTCTTTAGTTTTTTATTATAATTTGCAGTTATTTTATATTTTTCAATTCTTTTTTATTCTTTTTAATTTTTATATATACTTCATATATATATATACTGCATATATATATATATGCAGTATATATATATATATATATATATATATATATATATATATATATATTCTTTCCTTCCTTCCTTCCTTCCTTCCTTCCTTCCTTCCTTCCTTCCTTCCTTCCTTCCCTCCTTCTTTCTTATTCTGGGATCTAGTTTTTTTTTAACAAGCAGACCAAACCACAATCGGGATCTAGTTTTTTGTTGTTGTTGTTTTGTGCTGTAGTTAATGTTGTTACTGTTTTTTTTTTTTCTTTCTTTCTTTTTCTTTCTTATTTTCCTCTCTGGACAAAACGAGATGGAGAAATTCACCCCAAAAGAAAGAACAGGAGGTAGTACTCACAGCCAGGGATTTAATCAATATGGATAAAGATGTCTGAACTAGAATTTAAAACAACGATTATGAGGATACTAGCTGGGCTTGAACAAAGCACAGAAGACACTAGAGAATCCCTTATTATAGAGATAAAAGAACTAAGACCTAGTCAGATCAAAATTAAAAATGCTATAACCGAGATTTAGTCCCAAGTGGAGGTCATAAAAATGAAGATGAATGAAGCAGAAAAGCAAATTAGTGACACAGAAGATAAAATTATGGAAAATAATGAAGCTGAAAAAAAGAGGGAAAGAAAACTATTAGATCACAAAGGTAGACTTAGGGAATTCAGCAATTACACAAAGTGAAAAAATATCCATATTATAGGAGTCCCCAAAGAAGAAGAATGGGAAAAAGGGGCAGAAGGTTTGCTTGAGCAAATTATAACTGAGAACTTCCCTAATCTGGGGAAGGAAACAGACATTCAAGTCCAAGAGGCAAGAGAACTCCCCTCAAAAACAAAAATAGGTCAACGCCATGGCATATTACAGTGAAACTTGAAAATTACAAAGATAAAGAGAAAATCCTGAAAGCAGCTTGGGACAAGAGGTCCTTAACCTACAAGGGTAGATAGATAGGCTGACAGCAGACCTGTCCATAGAGACCTGGCAGGCCAAAAAAGACTGGCATGATATAGTCAATGTGCTAAATGGGAAAAATATGCAGCCAAGAATACTTTATCCAGCAAAGCTGTCATTCAGAATAGAAGGAGAGATAAGGAGTTTCCAAGACAAACAAAAACTAAATAAATTTGTGAACACTAAACCAGCCCTGCAAGAAATATTAAAGGGGACTCTTTGAGCAGAAAGAGAGTCCAAAAGTAAAAAAGACTAGAAAGGAACAGAGACAATCTACAGGAACAGTGATGTTACAGGTAATACAATAGCACTAACTTCATATCCTTCAGTAATTACTCTGAATGCTCTGAATGTAAATGAACTAAATGCTCCAATCAAAAGACATAGGGTATCAGAATAGATAAAAACAAAAACAAAAACAAACAAACAAACAAAAAACAAAACCAACTGATATGTTGCTTACAAAAGATTCATTTTAGATCCAAAGACACCTCCATATTGAAAGTGAGGGGATGGAGAACCATCTATCATAGTAATGGACATCAAAAGAAAGCTGGAGTAGCCATCCTTATACCAGACAAACTATATTTTTAAACAAAGACTGCATCAAAAGAAAGCTGGAGTAGCCATCCTTATACCAGACAAACTATATTTTTAAACAAAGACTGAAATAAGAGATGAGGAAGGACACTATATCATAATAAAGGGGTCTATACACCAAGAAGATCTAACAACTGTAAATATATATGCTCCTAACATGGGAGCAGCCAAATATATAAATCAATTAATAACAAACTTAAAGAAACTCAATGATAATAATAAAATAATAGTAGTAGACTTTAACACCCCATTCACAGCAATGGATAGATATTTAAGAAGATCAACAAGGGAACAAGGGCTTTGAATGACACACTGGACCAGATGGGACTTAAGAGATATATTTAGAGCTTTTCTTCCTAAAGCAGCAGAATACACATTCTTTTCAAGTGTACATGGAACATTCTCCAGATTAGATCACATACTGGGTCACAAATCAGAACTCAACCAGTACAAAAAGATTGCGATCATATCATGCATATTTTTAGACCCTGATACTTGTGAAACTTGAAGTCAAACACAAGAAAAAACTTGGAAGGACCACAATTCAAATTAAAAAAGAAAAGAAAAAAAATAAAGAAAGAAACCAAAATCTGCAGATAACTACTGAATGGGAGAAGATATTTGCAAATGATATATCCCAAAAAGGATTAATATCCAAAACATATAAAAAGCTTCTACAACTCAACCCTAACAATAAAATCAAACAAGCCAACTAAAAAATAGGCAGAGGACCTGAACAGACATTTTTCCAAAGAAATACAGATGGCCAACTGACACATGAAAAGATGCTCAACACCACTCATCATCAGGGAAATGCAAATCAAAACCACAATGAGATACCACCTCACACTAGTCAGAATGGCTAGTATCAAAGGGATAAGAAATAACAACTGTTGGCAAGAATGTGGAGAAAAAGGAACCCCCGTGCACTGTTGGGAATGCAAACTGGTGCAGCCACTGCGGAAAACAGTATGGAGGTTCCTCAAAAAATTGAAAATAGAAATACCATACAATTCAGTAATTCTACTAAGGCATATTTACCCAAGGAAAACAAAAATACTAATTTGAAAGGATATATGCACCTCTATGTTTATTGCAGCATTATTTACAACAGCCAAAATATGGAAGCAACCCAAGTATCTATTGATACATGAATGGATAAATATATGAGATGTGTGTGTATATACATATATATAAATGGAATTTTATATATAATATATACACAATTTCATATAATTCATTCTGTAAAATTCCATATAATATAATATTACACAGCCATAAAAAAGGATGGGATTTTGCCATTTGTAACAATATGGATGGACCTAGAGGGCATTATCCTAAGTGAAATAAATCAGAGAAAGACAATAGCACATGATTTCACTTATATGTGTAATCTAAAAAACAAAACAAGTGAACAAATAAACAAACGAAAGCAGAAACACACCCATAAATAAAGAGAACAAACTTATGGTTACCAGAGGAGGGGAGTGGGGGACAGACAAAATGAGTGAAGGGGGTTGGGAGGTACAAGCTTCCAGTGATGGCATGAATAAGTCATAGGGATAAAAGGTACAACACAGGGAATATACTCAATGGTATTATAATAGTGTTTTAGAATGACAGATGGTAGCTATACTTGTGAGCACAGCATAATGTATTGAGTTGTTGAATCACTGTGTTGTACACCTAAAACTAATTTAATATTTTGTGTCAACTATATTTCAATTAAAAAAAGACTGCAGATAACTAATGGGTGAATAATTTAATTCCACCAAAACTGAACTATGATGTCCAGAGACTAGTGTTTGCAACTAACATGTTCATATTTTCATAAGGAGGGATTTGAGTGAAGAATTTAAAAGATTTCACCAGTGTACCCTGAGAAGACACAGAACATAAAATGTTAATAATGAATATTTATCTACCATAAGTTTAATGGTTTTCCCTGGAGATTTTTAATTAGCTATAGTAGTTCATAGGTTAGTATGCCATTTCTTCTAAAGCGCATTCGGACTTTGTGATTATAATGGCTTCCATCATATTAGGTCACTTCCTCTGAGGCCCTATAAAGAGCCAGATGTTCTTCTTTCCACCTAGATGACTGTTTTCTTGTGTGTAAATTCTCTAGAACCAATATACAGCCATCAACATAAAATGCTATTATCTGGATTTCTGTACTAGTCTATGACAAATATAAGCCATTTGGAAATGCTGTTACAACATCACATCTCAGGAGCATGTTACATGCCAAATTAAAAGGAAAATCTTTTGTTCCACCATAAAGGTAGACCACACTTAATTTCCCTATAATCTGATAGCTATCGTTTACATGGAATTTATTCTAAGCCTACGTATCAAGTGTTTTTCCTGCTGGACAAGATATGGTGATACTGACAGATACTATTATTTGATATTCTATTATGCAATGACAAAAAAGATGCATTTTGGAATATTTTGATGTGTTAGTTATGATTTGTAGTCAAATCCCAGCAGCCCAATGAAATAATTAAATATACCCATTCTATGTAATTGATGTTATATAGGACTTGATCATTTCATATCGAAACTATATTTTAGCAATAGCCTTAAGCAATACACATATTATAGATATTGTTCCTCACACAGCATCTAAGTTTTCATAATAATACTCTTTTCTGGCTATTTCTATTACCAAAAGAATCAGGGTGCTGAGGCATAGGTGAATCGTTATTCCTTGCAATAAATGACAAATGATCTTTTGATATTTTTAATACAAATATAAACATCTACTTTTTAAAGAATTGGGAGCTTGAACTCAATGATACTACAAACTTGTATTCCAGAAGACTAAGAAAGACAATGGATTACTTATGTTTCCAGAGCATGAAAGATAATCAACAGTTGGATATAGAGATCTCCTGGCTAATAATCTGATAGTGAGTTGATTTGATATTAAAAGTATAGACTAAATTTTATTAATATTTAATGTGAGGCATATCTGGCCTAAAACGGATTTTATAATAAAATCTTAATTAGTAAACTTATTCCCAGAGTGTTTATAACAAAAACAACAAAAATTACTAATGTATAAGAAACAAAATCTTAATCCACATCCATTACCAAAAATTCAAATTTTAAATCAGAAGTCAGAAAGTTTATAAATCATTGAGTCCAATTCTCCTCTCCTCCTATAAGGCTTCCCCACCTCCTTCAGTAAACTAGGTGAGGAATTTACAGTTGAGCCTGCAGAGAGAATAAATGAGTTGCTTAACTAAGACAGAATGGTTTGTGGCAAAGAACATGGGTGACTGAATTCAAATCCTAGCTTTATCACTGGTTAGCTATGCAACCTTGAATCAATCACTTAACCTTTTAGTGCCCCAGGTCGCTCATCTGAAAAAAATGGGAATAATAGTAGCATCTACTCATAAAATTGTTTTGATGTTTTAAATTTGCTAATCTATGTAATGCATTTAGCATAGTGCTTGGCATACAGTAAGCGCTCAAGAAGTGTTAGTTATTCTATATTCTACCTCTGCAATGAATTAGTTGTGTGCCCATAGACAACTTATTCTAAGCATTTTGTGACATTTATCATGATTTGTATTGCATAGTTGTTTATTGTTTATAGTCTTATTTCCTCTACTGGACATAGTAATCCAGGATTACAGGAAATAGATTTGTTTTCATAATGATTAATTAGTAATCAATTAATCCATTAATTAATAATGATTAATATATTATCTTCTGTCTGCATATCTTAGGTGCTAAGAATGCTTTTTCTTATAACAGAGCGTGAGAGGTATTATAATTACAGTTCCTGATGGAGTTGTTAAGAGGATTAGATGAGAGAATGCTAGTAAAGCATTTACTACCATGTTGTGAACCGAAAACAGCAAGTACTTCAATGTTTGTGTTTGTTATTGTTGCTACCACCATAAGACTAAAACTAGGCAGTAGCAGAACTGCAACTGAAGGAAGGTTTCCTAGCTCCCCACCGAGTACCTTGCCAGTGATACACATTAAATATACGTAGGGCAGAAAAACTCATCCTTAATATTAGAAAGTCTATTTCACAAGCTTCTTCTGCAGCTGAGGATATTGCCTGGCAACAAAATGTGAGGAAGAGATTATAAACTGAGACATCAAGGGCTGATCAAATCCTTCCCATGTATGCTTTGCTTGGTTTGGATAGCATTATAATAACAACAAAACCAAATAGACTAGGTGACCAACATTTTAAAGTAAGGAGATTTTACAAAAGATATTCGAATTGTTTTAAAAATTAAAGGAGATAGGCACACAAGGCTGGAACCCCCACCTGGTACTGATGCAGTGGGAGCACAGAGGTGTCCCCCCTTTTCTATGGGACACTTGTCCTTCAATGTACACGTGGCCCCTAGAGGCACTGGAGTTTGGAATTCTGATTTGGGATTAAGGTGATTTAAGGCATCTGGATACCTTCGTACTAATCGTTTTGACCCACGTACGTAAGCAATACCTTCTTTTCTCTTTCAGGAGAGACTTATTTCTGGTACCTTTTTCATCGTTCCTCACCTTGTTCATGTTTAATACAGCATCTGATAGCGAGTGTCAAGAGAAATTTAAAATTATAGTTCATTTACTCTGGTTAAACATAAGGAAGGAAAAGCAATTACCAGAGTAAAATGATGGAATTAAAGATTCTTCTTGCAACCTAGTTAGGTATTTAGTGTTTGATGAGTGCTGGAAAAGATAAATACATTTTTCGAGGAGGACTGTATCAATCTGCAATCATGAATGAAAGACTCTGAACATGATTTAGATATCAAACATAAGGTTTGCAAACAAAATCAATCTTTTTCTAGGCGGTAAGAGTTAGTTGACAATATACTGTACCTCTTTTTTGTTTCTAAATTAGAAAATACTTTTTTAGTGGTGAATAAATTTCCTGTACCGACAACAGATTTTTTTTTTTTTTTGCTAAGGAATATGCTACGAGATATATTGTGCTTTAGAAGAGACCACGCAGATGGTCTATAGAAAATCTTATAAATATAATCCCATACAAACAGAGTAAATGCATTCTTCACATGAGGATAAAATGTTAATTAGTTTAGCTTAATTACAGATTTGCTACATGCTAGAAGTGTAAATTTAATGGATTGGTGATTCAATTTGATAGATCATAAAAAATAACTATGAGCATGTTAGTGGCTGTTTTGCTGACTAACCTAACATAGATGCCCCATGCATCTTTAATTCAACTCTGGCTAGAAATTTGCCTCATTCATAAAGGAGTGCATCAAATGATCAAACATATCCAACTCATACTAACATAGGCTATGTATATCAATCTTCCTTTAAAACTAATCATATGGCTATTTCATAATATACCTATAAGAGGTAGTTTCAGAGCAATAGAGGGTTCTCTCTGCAACAACATAAAATTCAGGAATGTTGCTGTAATTTTGTCCTCAAAAAATTGAAGGGATATGATTTTAGGAGTGGAGTGGAGTTGTTCTGCATTTCTGGTACAAGCAGAAAAACAGGGAGGAGATACCCACCACTTCAGGAAGACAATGAAGAGGAAACTTTTGAATCAAGAACATCTTACGGTATTGAAATGTGTTACTTAGGACACTGTAGAATCTCTTCCTATGATTCCTTCCTAAATACTAGTCTGGGATGATTAAGTGTCATTTTGCTGCAGGGCTGGAGATTAGAGCAGACTAGCTTTAGGATTATATTTCAAAAATTCTCTCTCCACCACTGAGTTTTCATGGTTGGAATTCACACTAATCAATGCTATCACTTCCTCCTGGTCTACTTACCTCTCTCTGATTCTAACAAGCATGCATAACAACTCCACATCGACAAAGATTTCAGCAAATATAAAAACAAATAGAAAAGTGAATAAGTTCAGTGCTGATATAAATTATTTGTGTTACCTTATTTGGTCAAGTCTTATTTTCATGGCCAGTCACTGATAGTTTTATGAAATTCTGTTATTAAATTATTTTATGAAAGAAAACTAAAAGTTTATGACCAAAAAAAGTAGCATCACCTTATACAGAAATAAGTACATTTTTCATCTGTATTAACTGAGAAACACACGAGAAAAATGGATCAACTATTTCCAAAAGCAAAAGCTAAGAAAATCTGATGGCTTTACTATAATTTTTATCAAAGTTCCTACCAGTGTGTGTCTTTGAACTATAAAAGAGATTTATGTTTATTATTGGTGACTAATTGGAAAGGATTTATAATATTTTAATTAAATTTAAATTTCACTTGACATTGAAGCATTTTATATTCATAAAAACATTACATGAAAAGAATCCAACCTTGTTGCCCTACATTCTTTTTTTGCTTAATGTAGAGCATTTTTATAAGATTACTTAATTTTATTAGTCTGCTGATGAGCAATAATTGGGTTCCCCTCCTGTTACTTGTGGAACTTCATTCATATCCTGTTAAAATATCATTAAAATTTTTTTCTAAACATCGCTGATATTTTATTTGTGTGGGTATATTCTGAAAAAGACTTATGAATGTAACTGTTCATTACAGAGTAATTTTAAAATTTGCTTTCAATACAAAAATCTAAGGAGGTTGTGTCTGCTGTTTTCATTTACAACGGAAAATATATTTCCAATGACTTTTTGAAAAGCTAATAATAATAAAAAATCAGGTAAAAATAATAATCACAAAATCCATCCTTCTCACACTTAACAGAAGTACATAGTAAATTTAGTCAAGACAGAATGATGTATTTTAAAATATTTTCTCATAAATTATATTCTAGAAGGTATATTTGCAAATAAGTGTATCAGTGGTGTAGCAGAATAAATATCTGTAGAATACGGGATTCGTAAAATCTTTTACAGATAAACTGAAATTCAATGCAAAAGCATCTGAGAATAGTGCCTTTTCTAGCCAATGCCTGAAGGAAATGAGGCAGATATAAATATGAACTACTAGGCATAAAATACTTTTGTTAAGGAAGACAAACATGGGTACCAGATGCTTACCTTACATTATTCATTTCCTCATCACAACAATCTGATGAAGGAGGTATTATGTTACCCATTTTTAAAAATTGAGGTATAATTGACATACAACATTGTATTAGTTTCAGGTGTGCAAAGTAATGATTCACAGCAAAATGATCACAATAATTCCAGTCACCGTCCATCACCATAAAAAGCTACAAAATTGTTTCTTCTTGTAATGAGAACTTTTAAGACCTATTCTTCCAGCAAATATGCACTCCAACGCCATTGACTGTAGTCACCATGCTGCACACCACATCTCCATGGGCTGTTCATTTCATAAATGGAAGTTTGTACCTCCTGACCCCTTTCGTCCATTTCTCCTACCTCAGCCGCTGCCCACAAACACCACTCTGTTCTCCTATCCATCAGTTTTATTTTGTTTTGCATATTTGTTTGGCTTTTTAAGTTCCGCATAAGTGAGATCATATGATATTTATCTTTCTCCGACTTAATTCACTTATCACAAAACGCCCTCAAGATCTATTCATGTTGTCACAAATGGCAAGATTTTATTCTTTTTTACGTCTGAATAGTATTCCATAGTATATATATACCATATGTTCTTTATCCATTTATCCATTAATGGACACTTAGGTTGTTTCTATATCTTGACTGTTGTAAATAATACTGCAATGAACATAGAGGTGCATATATCTTTTCAAATTACTATTTTTATTTTCTTCAGATAAATACCCAGTAGTGGAATTACTGGATAACCTGGTAGTACTATTTTTCATTTTTAAAGAACTTTTATACTGTTTTCCACAGTGGCTGCACCAATTTACATTCCCACCAACAGTTCATGAGGATTCCCTTTCCTCCACATCCTCACCAACACTTGTTATTTCTTGTCTTTTTGATACTAGCCATTCTGACAGTTATAGGGTGATATTTCATTGTGGTTTTGATTTTCCTTTTCCTGATGATTAGTGATGTTGAGCATTTTTTCATGTGCCTGTTTGACCATCTGTATGTCTTCTGGAAAAATGATCTTCTGCCGAATTTTTAAATCAGATTGCTTGTTTATTGGTTATTGAGTTGTATGAGTTCTTTATATATGATGGACATTAACCTCTTATTGGATATATGATTTACAAATATTTTTTTTCCCATTTGGTAGGTTGCGTTTTCATTTTTTAATTTTTTAAATTAATTAATTAATAATTAAAAATTTTAATTCTAGTAGCGTTAACATACAGTATTATATTAGTTTTGGGTTATAAAGTCTCCTCATTTTCTACACTTACTGCTTATATTCAGATATTTGGGGATTGGCATAATGCAAAAACTTATACAGCTAGATAATTTATTAATATTCATTTATTCATGCATTCTTTTTCATGTTCTTTCTCTCCCTCAGCAAACTCTCTCACCCTTTCCACCAACAAGGAGATAGGTTAATTTCCTGACCTAGGGGATTTCTATACAGGCCCAGGCTGAGAGGGTTTTCTGGGTCTCTTGAAGTCTCTGGAAGCCCAGTGAGCCTGGGAAGCACAAGGCTGACTTCAGGAACTGGCTGAGAATCACAGGTTAGACCAGCTCTCACCTTTAGCTCTGAAAGAAGGCTCTCCCTTCACTCCACTGTCGTGAATTCAGAAAAATCATACTTCTGTCCATATACCCAAGCATCATTTTCGAGGTATTTACAGAGAGGGAGAGGAAAAAGAGGGACAGAATATGAATTATTTTTTTAATTGCTTCCATAACAAGTTACCACAAATTTACAAATTAAAATCACACAACTGTATTATCTTGTGGTTTTGAAGTAAAAAGTTTAACACAAGGCTTACTGGACTTAGGTCAGTGTCGTCAGAGCTGTGCTTCTTTTCAGAGGCTCTGGGGGAGCATCCATTTTCTTGCTCATTCAAGTTACAAGCAGAATTCAGTGCTTTGCTTTCGTAGGACTGAGGTCTCCATTTCCCTTCTGGCTATAAGCTGAGCGTTGTTCCAGGATTCTAGATGCTGCCAACATTCCATGGCTCATGGGCCTTTCCTCCATCTCCAAAGCTTCAGTGGAGGGTTGGGTCTGTTTCATGTTTTAAATCTTTCCTGCCTTTTCTTTCATCGTATCTCTTTGAGTGATTTTTATGTCTTCCTCTTCTTACTTACAAGGACCTACTTTTAAAGGCCCATATCCTTTACCTTTGAGTCATCTGGATCTTAGAATTTAATCTCCCTATTTTAAGATCTGTAACCTTAATTTTGTCTGGAAAGATCCTTTTACTATGTAATATGACACAGTTACAGGTTCCAGGGATTAAGGCATGGACATCTTACTTACCACCAGGGTATTTTACCTTAAAAATACCTTAAATTATTGCATAGGACTATGGTTATATTCTACTAAGCTTACTTTTTCCTTGTGTTGGGGGGAGGGTGGTCATGAGGAAAATTAATTATCTCTGAAAAATACAAAGTGATAAAGCCCACTTTCTCTGTGTATTTGAATGTACATCTAAATTGTGATTCCATTGATTTAAGCAGAGAAAAAGTTTACAAACAGATTTATCTTGCGGACTATGGGCCTCCTAATTCTGCACTCTATTTACTGCTGCTGAAAAACAATTCTAATTTGAAAAGGGCACACTGACTTTAAAAATAAGTATATAATAGAAATGACTATTTCTCACAGTACCATAGATATAGGCATTATTATACTATAAATCTTATTGCTATGAGACCAACCCATGCACCTCCAGCCTTAAGCAAGTCAAGGTTCTGGACGGTGTTTGAGAAACAATACTGTAGACTGATATATAACAAAGCAATTCCTAAAGGGACACATTCTACTTTGATGGTTGTTATTTCAGGTCTTCCAAAGCTGGATAAGGTTTTACGGTTGTTCTGACTGTTGATCATCTGCCAGAAGAGTAGCTGGCTCCACAGAATTCCTTATGATCCTGACATTTTATATTATTTGTCAGTATTCTGTCATTTAGACATCTGTTTGAACATTTCAAATAATGCAATTTCCAGACTAAGGGACCCTCTCTCTAATACATGAGTATTGTTGTATCTTACTAAGACCTGATCATAATATCCCATTTTAAATTCTAAGCAATGAAATTGGACTAAAAGGGTTAAGTCCATTAGGGATATGATGGAGATCATTTCAATGAGAAGTATCAACAGGCACAGGAACTGAGACCTTGTCGGAGTATCCACCCAATAACCAGGGATTAATGGGTAAGTAAGATTGGTGGAGGCCTAGGAGATCCTAGTCAGTGGAGATTTTTGCATCTGGGCATCATGGCTTTGCTCCTGTGTGCACTTCCGCTTTTGGATCTTCACCTTTCTATTTCACTTTTCTTATTGTTTTACAATTGTGTACTCTCTAGAAAACTGGTCAGAATTTATAGGTATTATTGAACATTTTATTAATTTATTTCTAATTTTACTTTTTTTTAAAAGTTTTTTAAAATTCCAGTTAGTTAACATACAGTGTAATATTAATTTCAGGCGTACAATGTAGTGATTCAACACTTTCATACAATACCTGGTGCTCATCACAGCAAGTGCGCTCCTTAATCCCCATCACCTATTTTACTCCACCCACCTCTCCTCTAATAACCATCAGTTTGTTCTTTCTACTTAAGAATCTGTTTCTAGGTTCCTTTCTCTTTCTCTCTCTTTTTTCCCCTTGCTCATTTGCTTTGTTTCTTAAATTCCACATATGAGTGAAATCAGATGGTATTTCTTTCTCTGACTAACTTATTTTGCTTAGTATAATACGCTCTCGCTCCATCAATGTCATTGCAAATGGAAAGATTTCATCCTTTTTATGGCTGAGTAATATTCCATTGTATACATATACCACTCTTCTTTATCCATTCATCAGTCGATGGGCATGTGGTTCCATAATTTGGCCATTGTAAATAATGCTGCTATAAGCATGGGGGTGCTTGTATTCCTTTGAATTAGGATTTTGGTATTCTTGGGGTAAATACCTAATAGTGCAATTGCTGAACTGTAAGATGGTTCTATTTTTAATTTTGAAGTACCTCCATGATGTTTTCAGAGTGGCTGCATCAGTTTGTAGTCCCACAAACAGTACAAGAGGGTTCCCCTTTCTCCATATCCTTGCCAACACCTGTTGTTTCTTATGTTGTTGATTTTAGCCATTCTGACAGGTATGAGGTGATATCTCACTGTAGTTTTGGTTGGCATTTCCCTGATGTTGAGAATCTTTTCACATGTCTGTTGCCCATCTACATGTCTTCTTTTGAAAGATATCTATTCATGCTTTCTGCCCATTTTTTAATTGGATTATTCATTTTTTGGGTGTTGAGTTTTATAAGTTCTTTATATATTTTGGATACTAACCCTTAATCAGATATGTCATTTCCAAGTATCTCCTTCTATCCCATAGGCTGTCTTTTAGTTTTGTTGATTGTTTCCTTTGCTGTGCAGAGGCTTTTTATTTTAATGAAGTGCCAATAGTTTATTTTCGCTTTTATTTCTCTTGCCTCAGGAGACATATATAAAAAGAAGTCGCTAGAGCTGATGTCAAAGAGGTTACTGCCTGTGTTCTCCTCTAGGATTTGGGATGCAGCACAAGCGGTCCTAAAAGGGAAGTATATAGCAATACAAACCTACCTAAGAAGCAAGAAAAATCTCAAATAAACAACCTAACCTTACATCTAAAGCGGCTAGGAAAAGTACAACAAATGAAGCCTAAAGCCAGCAGAAGGAAGGAAATAATAAAGATTAGAGCAGAAAAAGTGATACAGAAACTAAAACCAAACCAAAACAAAAAACCCCAAAACAAAAAACAAAAACAAAACAATAGAACAGATCAATGAAACCAAGAGCCGGTTCTCTGAAAAAAAAAAAAAATCAATAAAATTGATAAACATCTAGCCAGACTTATCAAAAAGAAAAGAGAAAGCATCCAAATAAATAAAATCACAAATGAGAGAGGAGAAATAACAACCAACACCACAGAAATACAAACAACTATAAAAGAATATTATGAAAAACTATACGCCAACAAATTGGATAACCTGGAAGAGATGGACAAATTCTTACAGACATATACATGACCAAAACTGAAACATGAAGAAATAGGGAACTTGAACAGACCAATAACCAGCAAAGAAATTGAATCAATAATCAAAATCTCCCCAAAAACAAAAGTCCAGGGTCAGATGGCTTCACAGGTGAATTCCAGCAAACATTTAACAAAGAGTTAATAACTATTCTTCTCAAACTATTCCAAAAAATAGAAAAGGAAGGAAAATCTCCAAATTCATTCTATGAGAACAGCATTACCCTGATACCAAAAACAAAGACACCACCAAAAAAGAGAACTGCAGGCCAATATCCCTGATGAACATGGATGCAGAAATTCTCAATAAAATATTAGCAAACCAAATTCAACAATACATTAAAATAATCATTCACTACGATCAAGTGGGATTTATTCCTGGCTTGCAGGGGTGGCTCAATATTTGCAAATCAATCAACGTGACACACCACATTAATAAAAGAAAGGATAAGAACCATACGATCTCCTCAATAGATGCAGAAAAAGCATTTGACAGAGTACAACATCCATTCATGGTAAAAACCCTCAACAGGTTTTAGGTTTAGAGGGAATATACCTCAACATAAAAAGCCCATATATGAAAAACCCACAGCTAACATCATCCACAATGGGGAAAAGCTGAGAGCATTTCCTTTATTCAGGAACAAGTCAAGGATGTCCACTCTTACCACTGTTACTGAACATTTTATATACTTTGATGTGTCAGAATCATATTTAAATTTCTGTGCAAAGAAAATAGATTGAACTCAGTTAAGGTAAGAGAGTAAGATAGGAGGAAAGATTCAGGGGAAATAGCACACAATAACCAAAACTTTGGATGCTTCAATTACAAGCATTTTGAGCCCAATGGAACTGAAATCATGAACTTGAGTCCAACTCTGTGTTATGTAAACGAGGGGCATGTTCCAGTGAGTATAAGTAAAAATGACGCAAAGGGGGAGTGGTGGTGGCTAAGAACTAGGAGAAACCTTCTCACCTCAATCAAATAGTTCCAAGTTCAGAGATTTTCTTCACCCTGACAATACAGCTCTCAGAATGGGAAACACTGCCTTAATTCACAATTTCAATAACACAGGAAGTCATTATACAAATTTTCCTATAGGGTCAATACCTCAAAGGTTGACTTCAAACTATAAAGCATTTTAAACTTCTTTTGCAGGCTTAAAGTGCTCTATACCTACATACGTTATGCCATATATACTTGACTACACAGGTACAATTTGTATATAATTCCATTCCCAAAAGGCATGGAGGAGGCAATGCATCTTATACTCAATTGCCACCAAAGAGCACAAAGATGAATGTTTAAGTCCAGACACTGACACATCCCCCTAAATTTTCAAAGCCTGGCTTGCGGTCTCAGCCCCCTGACTCCCATTCTCTGTAATGGAAGTCAGGTGGCAAAACCCTAATGCAAACTCTTTGGAAATCCAGAAGACAGTATAATGATATTCTTTGTTTTTGCTATGGAAACATTTATATGGGACACAGGTTCAACTGTCCATGAAATGATGCACTAATCTCCAGAGTTCACAATGTAATTTGGAGTATATTTTCTTCTCCATGTGCATGCAATTGTGAAGGTAATTGCCACCCTGAAGGTAAAGAACGCGGAGTGTCCCCCACATAACACACAGCTACATTCTGAACTATCTCAGAGCCAGATATTCCTTTTGTGCATCCAAAGAGAAAGTCCAGGGAACTAGTTTCATCTTCATGTTTTGTATATGATCTTTCTGGAGAATACCTGCTCTTTTCTTGACAAGGCTTGTTGGTTTGAATAAACTAGTTTGTCGTGAATAAACAATTCAATTTCTGCCCTGAAGAATATCATTGATTTAATATGATAAACCAAGAAACAGTTCTCTTGCCTCTCAAATTTATAAATTCTAGATGGATGCCATACATATTGAAAATCTGAAAATTAAACCATCTTAATAATAAAAAGGTGGACTCTAGGTGTATTAGGGATTTATTTAATACAACATCAGCCCCACAACAGTTCTTAGATTAAACTGAGACCACAAGTCAAAGGGCCCTACATCACATTCAAAAAGTAAAAGCCCTATCTTAATTTGTGTAAACTATTTTTAGAAATTAAAATTATTATGGACTCTGGAAATGAACTGAGGGTTTCAGAGGGGAGGGGTTTGGGGTATGGGTTAGCCTGGTGACGGGTCTTAAGGAGGACAACGTATTGCAAGGAGCACTGGGTGTTCTGTGGAAACGATGAATCATGGAACACTACATTGGGAACTATGATGTACATATGGTGACTAACGTAACATAATAAAAAAATAAATAAAATTTTAAAAAAGAAATTAAAATTATTTAATTTTGGGTAACGTAATGGGTAAAAAAAAAAGAAAAGGGCTACCTAATTTTCAATGACTCCATCACATGATTACACTAAATTGTAAAAAAAATAATAAACCTCTAATAATAATTTTTAAAAACTATCGTATATAATCACCATATGAGAAATCCACCACAACTTAACTGTTTTGCACAACCTTGCACTTAGGGACACATAGTTCTATGTGTATTTCATGTTGTAAAGAATCACTCTTTTTCTCTTCTGAACTTCAGTGGGCCCTCCTCAAGGGATATAAAAGTTGTGTAAGACATACTTCTCCTGCCTTGTAGCATGTAGCACAGAGTAGAGTTCATTACAGGAGCTCAATGAATGCTTGTACGTGTATTGATTGATTGCCAGCATTCTGTTTTGTGACTCTTTTTAATATTTCAGATGCTGAAAGGTCATTATCATAATCATCGTAAACATCATTTATCTGTTCATGACACTGTTCTGGATGCTACTTAAAATTTAGCAGCGAGTTCTAAAAGTATAAGAGTAACTGAATGGACATTGACTGACATACTCATCAGGAAAGATGGCACATGGGGTTGAAGGATTCACCGAGACATTTTAAATTAAATTTATTGAATTTATATGTAACTCAGTTCTTACCAAAAATAATTTGAAGCATTTTTATGGCAAAAGAATGATAAGATTATATTATAAAAATAAGATATCTGAACAACGTAAGAAATGGTAGAATGATGAGAGAGTGCGAGTTTGGCTGTGAGTTCCTCTGCAGCCCTGGCAAGGAGAGAGATACCTTAGGCCGGCCATTTTTTCAACCTCATTTTGACATTCTGGACCGACCAATATGATGTAGAGGGTTGTCTTGTGAATTGTTGGATGTTTCTAACCACTAGATGCCTATGGTAGCTCCCTCCCTCCCCTTCTGTGACAGCCAAAAATGTCTCCAGATATTGCCTCCCATTTGAGAATCACTACCCTGGGTGACTTAGCTTTCTTTGTAAGGATGGAAGAGTCATGACCCAGTTCTTTGGAGGTTGGGTCATAAGGGAGAGACATGACTACATCGTGACAATAATTTCTAAAACAAATTTTAATAAAACTTGAGTGATTTGATCTATAGTGTTCTCAATAACAATAGCTAATATTGAGACCTTACTATGAGCCAGCTGCTGAAGTAAACACCATACACAGATGACCTCAGTTACTCCTATGAGATCAGCAGTATTGTGATCCTCACTTTATAGCTAAATAAACAGGCTCAGAGAGATGAAGCAATTCACCCAAGGTCATACAGTAAGTGGCAGAGTTAGGATTCAAACCCAAGTAGTCGTCTGAGCTGAGAGCCACCACTCCAAGTTATCAATGACAGTCTTATAAAAAGGTGAAGCCATGTCACATTGCTGATTTTTGCTTAGCTTTTCCATAAAAGTAGAGGACATTAAATGAAGGCACAAACTAGGAAAAGCAATGAACAACTTTTCCTTAGGCTATCTGAGGCATCCACAGTGTGCCGAAGAGGCTGAGTGACAGCTGTCCATGCTGTATACTGGTCACAGCTGCTGATAATGCTGAGTCAGAGTTAACAGCAAGGTTTCTACGTGAACCTTCACATGATGTATTTATTTAATTGTCAAAACCTGAGTAGTGATGGGACTTCTTATTTGAAATATCCTGGCACTTAATTTTCCTTTCTTCATAGAGTTCATTAAAATGTTTTTCAAACAGTGGAATAAGAGGGAAGCTGGAAAAGACTCAGAATTATACTAATCCAGGCTGGAAGGTAGTACTGAAACCTACAGCTGAGTCACTTTGAATAACTAGTTAACCTCTCCAATCCTAATTTGAAAATGGGTGTATGAGTATTATACATATCATATATACAATACAAACATACAGTACTTACTTATTTGTAGGAATGCTAGGAGAAAGACACACTTAGGTAATTATAAAATATTTAAAATGTCAAGTTGTGAAAATGCTTACAACAACACTAACATTGTTTTTTATAAATGTTACTTGCTGTATTTGCTCTGGGAAACTTTTGGAACTTAATATAATGAGACAGAAGCATTTGTAATACTGGAGAATTCCTGTGCATATTTCCCCCCAAGAAAACATATATTGCCCAATACTCTATTTCCTTAGGTAGAAATAAGCTTTTAAGTTTTGTTGACTTTTTTAATATCATTCCTGGTAGCAAATTTCTCTTGGCACTACTTTATCAGAATATGGACTCTTCCCCTCTCCTACAGGCCCACAAGATGTACTTTCTTTTTGTTCTTAATTATTAGGCTCTTGAACAGAATCAAATTATTACTCAATGAGTAGAAAGAATTATGCTGTCTTGCAGAATACCAAATACATGTCTAATTTTTGGCTGATTGGTAATTAGTTCCCTTCCCTAGCAATTAATTATTTTGTAAGTTAGTGGATCGTGAAATCCACTCAAAGGGTTTTACTAAGCCATTAGTTCTAATCTGAGTCAAGCATAAACTTATATATTTTGGAGCATATTTTAAAAATACATATTTCTAATGTTACAAAGGTAGGTACTTAAGCCACCTCAGCAAGTATTTTTTAGTACCTACAGAAGCAATGTGGGAAATGTAAGATACATAAAACTCATTTTAGCTCAACAAGCTTACAATTGCTTGTGTGGACAAGATATATGTGGCAGGCCTGGAACACGCCATAGGAATTCAGAGAAAGGGGAGCAAGAATAATCTGGAAACATTGTGAAAGGTAGAGGTGGTAATACATACCCCTTTTTAATAATTTTAAGCTATACACATATAAACACAATTATGCAATATTTATACCACATACACATAACACATGTACACTCAATTTGTATATATTTTGCTCTTTGTTTCACAAAAAAATGAAATTATTTTATAAATTTATTTTTCATGGGTATACTTTTATATCAGTGTATGTAGATCTTTTTCATCATTTAAAAATGTAAAAAATATTACATAATATGGACATGCCATAATTTAAGCATTCTCCATTGATGGCCATTTAAGTGGGTTTTCAAATTTCTCCTCCTATGAAGAAGGCTGCAAAGAACATTCTTGCTTTCCTACGTAAGCAATTCTGTAGGACACAGTTCTAAAGTGGAATCCCGGGGTCAAATGGTATGCATATTTAAAAAGCATTACTGTATTTACCAAATTCATCTCTGGTAAGCTGCCCTCATTTCCAGTCCTATGGAGATGGAGCTCTTTCCCCCTTACTTGTTTTAGATTGGTCTTTTTTATTTTTTGCCAATCTAATAGGTGAAAAATAATATCTATTCTTTAAAGAATGAGATTTTTAAACTCTGAATGACAGGTAAGAAACTAAAGCCAGAAAAATTCCTTTAGGAAACTATTATTCTAATATGACAAAGTTAATCACGATAGTGAGGTGTTAAGACTATTTTGAAGGAGAGCATTCAAAATAGACTTGATACATATTAGGAATAAGTGTGTGAGAGAATGACATGCCCATGAAAATAAAGCAAAAACTTGCCAATATTTGAACAGAAAAGCACTCTTAAAAATTAAGCTCCCTGAAAAAGGGATTCATAGGTCTTTTGCCTAATTTTGTCCTTCTCCTTAGGGTTTTCCCTATTCTGATTCCTGCTTTTACCATCATACTTTTTCTCTAGGGAGCTACTTTGTATTTTTGGCTCAATGATAGACCCAAGTAGAATTACTATCTGTTGGTCAAGTTAGGAGGGGATAGGAACAATTTGTTTGAGAGGAAACACAGGTCTGAGATCTAGGTTAGGGGAGGAGCAGTGGGAATGAAGGGGAGGGAAGGGATACTAGAAGGCTCTGAGGACTGAGGACATGTAATAAAAATGACTTGTTGGCTATTGAGCGTGCTAGGAATGTCTTAGCGAAGGCTGCTAGATGAAGTGGCCAGAATGGTCTTATTGAAATGAAAAATACAATAGGAAGAAGATGTCTTTAAAGAAAGACAATTCAATTTGAGGCATGTTCGGTTTGAGATGCTGTGGGTTCTGGAACATCCACAAGGTGCTATTTTGGAAATTCTGGTCTACATTGCAGGAAATCAGTCATATTGAGATAATGTCTGAAGTTATTTGTCTGAATGTAGACATCAAGAGCAAGAGAACATGACTAAGGGCAAAGCATTTGGAAATGTCTCCCATTAATGGGTAGGAAGAGAAGGAAGAGCATAGTGAGAAAGATCATCAGGTGAAGAAGTCCCAAGGAGAAATGGGAAAATGAATTCTTTTTTTTTTTCAGCTTTACTGAGATATAATTGACAACTAAAAATTATCTATATTTAAGGTGTATAACTTAATGTTTTTTTAATTGAAATATAGTTGACATACAATATTGTATCAATTAGGCGTACAGCATAGTGATTCAACAATATATACATTATGAAATGCTCATCATGGTATAATACTTAACGTTTTGATATGTGTATACCTTTTGAAATGATTACTACAATCAAGCTAAGTAATATATTCATCATCTCACATAGATACTATTTTGTTTTTTTCTTTCTTTTGTGTGTTTGTGTGTACATGTGTGGTGAATCTTTACATTCCCACCAGCAAGGTATGAGGGCTCCAATTTGTCCACATCCCTGCTTATATTATAGCTGTCTTACTGGGTGTGAAGTAGTATCTCATTGTAGTTTTGATTTGCTAGTTTTTTCCTTTGTAGAATCAAATTGCCTATTAGGGTTGCCTGGGTGGCTCAGTTGGTTAAGCATCTGCCCCTTGATTTTGACTCAGGTCATGATCTCAGGGTCGTGAGTTCAAGTCCCACCTCATGCTCCATGCTCAGTGCAGAGTCTGCTTGGGACTCTCTCTTCTTCTCCCTCTGCCCTTCCCCGCTCTGCTCACACTCTGTCTCTCTCAAATAAATAAATAAATCTTTTAAAAAATTGCCTATTAAAATTCTTTGCCCACTTCTAAATTGGATTATTTATCTTTTTATTGTTGAGTTGTAAGTATTCTTTGTATGTTCTATATATAAGTTCCTTATTGGATACATGATTTGCAAATATTTTCTCCCACCCTGTGGATTGTGTTTTCACTTTCTTGATGATTTTTTTTTTGAAGAACAAAATTTTTTAATTTTACAAAGTCCATTCTATTTTTCTTTTCTCTCTTGTCTTTCTGTTTGTTTTCATATTTAAGAAGCTGTTGTCTAATCTAAAATTGTGAAGACTGACTCCATTATTTTCTTCATAGGGTTTTTATAGTTTCAGTTTTTACATTTAGATCTATGATCTATTTTAAGTTAATCTCTGAGTAGGGTCTAAGTAAGCAGTCCAACTTCATTCTTTTGTCTACAGATATTCAATTGTCCCAGCACCATTTGTTGAAGACTATTTTTTACCCATAAAGTTATCTTGGCTTCTAATTAGTTTTTGATATCTATGTACTTTTCTAATCTATTTTTCTGTTTTGTTATGGTGTCATTTCTGAATAGAAACTTAATATTCATGTAATCAAAGCCATTAATACTCTATCATATTAGTTTGCTTAAAAGAAGTTCTTCCCATCTCTCAGGTTATAAAAATACGTTTCTATAATTTATAGCTCTATAATTTCATTTTTTACATTAGGTCTTTATTCTATCTGAAGTATGCCTTATTGGCGGTATAAGCTGTATATCCACCACTATTATCTCCATATAGCAAGGCAGTTATGAAACAATCCATTCTTTTAGCACTGAGAGATATGGCCTCTCCTGTTCAAGTTTCTTTTTTATTTTTTGTTTTTTTTTTTTAAGATTTTATTTATTTATTTGATGGAGAGAGAGACAGCCAGCGAGAGAGGGAACACAAGCAGGGGGAGTGGGAGAGGAAGAAGCAGGCTCCCAGCGGAGGAGCCTGATGTGGGGCTCGATCCCAGAATGCCGGGATCACGCACTGGGCCGAAGGCAGACACTTAAGGACTGAGCCACCCAAGCACCCCTCTTGTTCAAGTTTCTAATCAAAAGCTGGGTAAACTTAGAAAGTTGTGCCAAACTCAAATAATAGAACACATAGATTTTTCAGGGCAAGAGAGATAAACAAACTCTTAACAATGGTGTTCACTAAGAAAGTTTTCTTGTAACGGGTGCTTAGCTAAGAGAAATAGTTTAGATCAAAGTCAGTTTGGACATTGGTGTTCTTTTTCCTGAATTACCAAGTAATACTATAATGATTGAAGTAATAATTCATCCAGTTTTATTGAAGGTATCCCTCAAAGCCCATAGTTCATGGCCTTTAAAGGACCATAGAATAGTTTCAGGTCTTTTTATTATGTTTTCTTTTGCCACAGATTTCTACTGCTATGCACCAGACAGGCCACACTGATGTCAGGCCACACACCCGGCAAGGTAATTATAATCTACAGAGGGAACTTATTAAGTACATCCATGTGTCTTTAATGTATTCTCTGAAGCCATTATAATCTATCTTATTAAGTAACTAAAAAATTTAAAGATAACATATTATGGTCTATTATATGATGTCTTTAGATCTGGTTTAATCTTCTAGACACTATCGATAATTCTTCAAATTAAAAACTGTAACAAAAATGTAACCATGAAATTCTTAAAATTTAGCAATAAGAAATACTTTCAAGTGACAACTAATTTTGATAGCAAAATATTTCTTGTATCTACACGTAACTGTTGCAAGTGCAGCTGAAATAGCATCTTTAAACAACTGAGTTAAAAGGAGACAGAATTAAATTGCTTAGGTTGTTAAATTTAGAAGACAAGAAAAACTTTACAGAAATGTGTAAAAAGTAGGGCCATGAGTAGATTTTTGCTTAAGAAAAAATGTGCTGTTTCCCTAATCTCCCAGTTTAATGAGTCTAATGTGAACTCTAATATAAAACTTTTTATTAGGATAACAAAACAGCCAGCATGTTTCAACTTTTATGGGTTTATTCACATGAATTTTTCTCTTCAAGAATCCAAAATTGTATAAGACTTTCCAATATATGCAACATCACTTATATTTTTTCTGTGTAACTCTCAGATAGTTCCTTTGAAGTAAGTGTATAGTTTCATTTACTATTTTTGACTGACATCAGTTTTTAATACCGAAGAGTCAGACCAATGAGAATATGCTGCAGGACATTTAAGTGGATGATGATGTATTTATGAATGAAATGAATTCTATGAACCTTACAAATTGATAGAAAAAGGGAAGATCGGTGAGCTTTGAGCTTATAAACTCAAACAATATGTATAAAATAAAGGAGTCTTCATAATGAGCCATCATGAACAATTCCCAAATGTACATATTTTAATGTTACCTATGGCCAAAGGGCCAAAATATTTTGCCTCTCTATAAAAAAACTCATTAAAGACAAAAATAAAAACTTTTGTTATAGCCATATATTTTTATCACCTTGAGTTTAAGGAAAATCAAGAAAAAATAATTACTATTAGGAAAAAAGATTAAAATAAATGATGGATACGAGGGTAAAGAATATTAGGAGTCCTCATCTTAAAAAGCAAAAGTTAACTATCATCCTGATTGGAATCTGTCAAGTGTGAATATTATTAGTAAAGGTCATGGACATATTTGCCAAATTTCATATTATTAGAATTAAGAACATTTCTTGGAGCTTCAGTCAGAAAAATTTAAGACAAGGTTCAGAAGAACTACTTACACAGCAGCAATAAAGATATGACACTCAATACTCCAAGGATCCATATAGTTAGTTAACATAAAATAATTAAACATAGTTTAAAGATGTTAGAAAAGATGGCAGTGAGAGTAAAGTAATCTCGCTGTTTGGCCAGCATGACTTTCGTGGCCCCTTTTCCATTTTGCATAAAGTTGGCATTTATGTGTGATGCTAACTTGGCAAATAAATGACTCCTGTACTCTTCTTCAAACACTACTCCAAGAGACATTTCAAATGACTGAGGGATATTTCAAGGTACAAAACTCAGTAATGGAAAAACTGTGCTGTTCAAAAGAGAAAAAAAAAACTGTCAATGAATATTAAAATGATGAAACAATAGAATTTAGGCTAAATATCTCATAAGATGACTATAAAACAGAATGAAAGTCCTAATTATTACTTTAAAGAGAAGAAGTATAGAGTAAACAGATAATAAGGAACCACATAAAATAAATCCTGGATAATGCCAAAAATCACCACAGAATGAGAAGGTGGGAGGAAAAAATAAGATTATACCAATATTGTTAATGTCTTTAGTGGTCAAGTGGTCAAGAGAGAGAGCTAATAGATATTGCTCAACTCTTTAAAACAACAATTACAACAAAATAGCTTAAAGTGTGGCTTAGAAAATAAAAAGATTTGGAGGACAAAAACGAATGAAAACACAATTCAAATGGTGCACAATAAAAAATAAAAGAAGTATTTTATAACATCAGAAAAAGTTATGACAAAAATAAGGTAAATATAGAGTTATTGCAATAAAATAAACAGGCTAAAAGCTAGCTCAAAAAGTTCAACTACATATTTCTTATAAGAGGTTTCCTTTAAGCAAAATGACTGAAGACACTAACAAAAAGGGAGCAGTGGTTGTAATATCAAAAAAGTGAAATTTGAGACAGGAAGTAATGGAAAAAAGTCAATATTTAATGATAAAGGGTGATATGTATAATGTATGTGATGAATCATTATATACAAAATAAATGTATTAATAATAACTTTTTAGAAATATGTAAGTGTGATAGGAGTATAATGGCTCTGCGTTCAGCTCTGGAGAATTTTCAAAAGTTGATTATTACTAACTATAAGAAAGCCTTCATTAAATTCCCCAGGGCAGAAAATTTAGAAGGAACACTTCTATAGCAAAGCAATATAACTACACAGTGTAATCGTAAAACATCACATTAAAATTAGTTGAAAATTTAAAAACAAAAACACTTTACTAAATAATTCTACTACCAAAGAGGAAAAGAGGACTAACTATAATTATGGAATATTGGAAAATCACAGCAAGACTACAAATTAGAAAAACTTATATAGTTAAAGCTGTACTCAGAGTCAAATTCGTAGCTTCACATCTTAATGTTTTTCAGTTTAATTAAGATGTGATGAATAAATAAAAAATTGTTCATATTTAAGTATACAACATAGTGTTTTGATATAAGTATACCTTATGTAATGATTATCACATTTAAGATAATTACTATATCCACCATCTCACAACATACTTTTTTATCATTTTATTTTATTTTTACCATGATAAGTGTACTCTTTAATTCGCATCCCCTATCTCACCCATCTCCCCGTCCACCCTCTCTCTGGTAACCATCAGTTTGTTCTCTATAGTTAAGAGTCTGTTTCTTGGTTTGTCTCTCTCTCCCTCTCTTTATTTATTTGTTTGTTTTCTTTCTTAGAGTCCACATATGAGTAAGAGCATATGGTATATTTG
The DNA here is from genome assembly GCF_023065955.2 of Ursus arctos. Classification (NCBI taxonomy): domain Eukaryota; kingdom Metazoa; phylum Chordata; class Mammalia; order Carnivora; family Ursidae; genus Ursus; species Ursus arctos. The sequence continues at coordinate 3,991,591 of NW_026623050.1, forward strand.
TCTTTCTCTGACTCACTTATTTCACTTAGCAATATACTCTCTAGCTGTATCCATGTCATTGCAAATGGCAAGATTTCATTCTTTTTTAAGGCCAAATAATATTCCATCACATATATATAAATACAGCACATCTTTATCTATTCATCAGTCAATGGACATTTGGGCTCTTTCCATAATTTGGTTATTATTGATAATTCTGCTATAAACATCTGGGTGCATGTATCCCTTTGAATTAATGCTTTTGTGTTTCGGGGTAAATACCCAGTAGTTCAATTCCTGGATCACAGGGTAGTTCTACTTTTAATTTTTTGAGGAATCTCCGTACTGTTTTCCACAGTGGCTACACCAGTTTGCATTCCCACAAACAAGTGAAAGAGGGTTCCTTTTTCTGCACATTCTCGCCAACACCTGTGGTTTCTGGTGTTATTGCTTTTAGCCATTCTGACAGGTGAGGTGATATTTCATTGCAGTTTTGATTTGCATTTCCCTGATGATGAGTGATGTTGAGCATCTTTTCATGTGTCTGTTGGCCATCTGTATGTCTTCTTTGGAGAAATGTCTATTCTTCTGCCTATTTTTTAATTTGATTATTTACTTTTGGAATATTGAGTTGTATCAGTATGATTTCTTTATTAAGTGAGAAAAGGTAAAAATTGAGCAAATTTTGCAATTCAAGATGTTTGAAAAATAAAGTAAAACAAAGAAATTGAGGTAAGAGCCATATAAAGATAAAAACAAATGTAATGCATTAGAAAACAATAAAAATACTTGCATTGAGAGGTGATTTTTCTGAATGAAATAATTTAATTGGACAAACCTCTAGAACAATGCTTTCTGAATGGTACTTTGAAAAAAATAGTTACTCATCAAATAAGTTTTGCAAATGCTGTATCTAGATTTACAATGTAAATCAACATGTTAAAGAAACCTGGTACTTAAAACCTTTTCTAACTTGTTTAATTATCCATATCACCCCTTTCTGACCATAGATCTTTTCCCTATTTTTTTTTTTTTTTACATCTGACTTATTAATATAATAGTCCATGGAAACTACTTTGGGAAATAATTCTTTGTATAACATAACCAAGTAGGAGGGGGAAACATATAAATAAATAAATATTAGAAATAAAAAAATACAGCTTGTGCTAAAATTAAAAAAATAAAAGGTTATTCTTTGAAATAATACATACGAGTTAGTTTCAAAACCTGCTGCATGTACGTTGAAAATCATGATGAAATGAGCTATTTAAAGAAAGCAAACAGTATTCAAACTGATTAATGGAAAAAGTCTTGTGAAGTTGCTAGTTATCATGGAAGAAAATGAACATATGTTGAGAAAATATTAACTCCAATATAAGCACAAGTCCAGTTTCACAAGTGAGTTCATTTAAACTGTCAAGGAACAGATATTCCTATGCCAAATAAAATATTCCCCACAATAGACAAAGTGAAACAAAGGGAACAAAACAGTGTCTATTTATTTTTTTAAAAAACTAATTTAACCCTGACAAAGAAGTTTGAAAAAAAATTCTAGACCAGCCACTCTCACATGAATATGGATCCAGAAATTTAAATTACAACAGCATTTTTCAAAAGAACACACTACTTATGGGATATTAATAACAGTTTTATGAAAGAATTTTCAGGTCATAAAAGATCTGGAAACACTAGATTAGAGAATATCTTATAGTAATGTAAAATTATTGATAATTGATAATTTTAAAATGCCAAAATTCACTGTGAACCTTTAAGTGCAGAATGTAGTTTGCAAAAGCATAACTACTGCAGAGACTCACATCTTCCTGATTCTCAAGTATATGTTCATAAACACTGTGCTTATCCACCAATATGGTGAAGAATCAGAGCTTTTCCTTCATCATAATCATCATTGTCATCATCAGTATCATCATCACCATCACCAAAATATAATGCACAACACTATTACTTCCTAGGAAACAAGTGAATGAGCTGGGCAACTATTAGAAACAGTAAGAGAGTTCAGGAAGTGGTATAATTATAAAATGAATAGAAATAATAGATTTTCTACATATCATAAATAACCAATTAAAATATAATAAAAATCCCATTCATAATAGAACAAAAAATAAAACAACTTAGAATAAAGTTAATAATATTGAGAAACTATATGAATAAGACTTCAGATTTTCAATAAAGAACATAAAAAAGTTGAATAAATCCACAATGAGATTGAAAATTGTATAGATGTCAATTTATCCCAAATTAATATATACATTTAATGCTTCCCCAATGCTTCCCCACTGGAATTTATTTTGCAAGTTAATGAAGAAGAGTTTTAAATTGAATGTGAAAAAATTACAAAAGTACCCGAAGTCCTAGCCAGAGCAATTAGGTAAGAAAAAGAAATTAAAGACATCCAAATCAGAAAGGATGAAGTAAAACTGCCTCTATTTGCAGATGATATGATATTATATATGGAAAACCCTCAAGACTCCACACACACCAAAAAAAACCCTGTAAAACTAACAAATGAATTCCATAAAGTTGTATGATACAAAATCAATATAAAAAAATCAGTTGCATTTCCATACACCAAAAAGACCTGTCAGAAGCAGAAATTTTTAAAAATCCCATTTACAATTGCACCAAAAAGAATAAAATACTTAGGAATAAATTTAACAAGGAGGTGAAAGATTTGTACACTGAAAAATGTAAGACACTGATGAATGCAACTGAAGAAGACACAAATAAATGGAAATATATTCTGTGTTCATGGATTGGAAGAATTAATATTTTTAAAACGTCTGTACTATCCAAAGTGCTCTACTGATTCAATGCAATACCTATCAAAATTCCAATGGTATTTTTCACAGAAATGGAAAAAACAATCAATTTGTGTGGAACCACAAAAGATCACCATTAGCCAAAGCAATTGTTTTTATTTTAAGATTTTGTTTATTTATTTTAGAGAGAGAGTACAAGTGTGAGTTTGGGGAGGGGCAGAGGGGGAAGGGGAAAGAGTGAATCTCAAGCAGACTCTGTGCTGAGTGCAGAGCCCAATATGGCGCTCCATCCCATGACCCTCAGATCATGACCTGAGCTGAAATCAAGAGGCAGGCACTTAACTGACTGAGCCACCCAGGCAGCCCTTGCCAAACCAATCTTGAGAAAGAAGCATAAAGCTGGAAGCATTTCAAACTATATTACAATAGTAATTAAATGGAACGATAGATCAATGGAACAGAATCGAGAGCCCAGAATAAACCCATGCATGTGTGGTCAATTAATCTGAGAGAAAAGAACGAAGAATATCATGGGGACAGCACAGTCTCTTCAATAAATGGTATTGGGAAAACTGGACAGCCTCATGCAAAAGAATGAAACATGACACCTATTTTACACCTTACACAAAAATGAACTCAAAATGGATTAAAGACTTGAATGTAAGACCTGAATCCTTAAAACTCCTGGAAGAAAACAAAGGGCTTAAGCTCCCTGACATTGGTCTCAGCAACGATTTTTTGGATTTGACATCAAATGCACAGGCCACAAATACAAAAATAAACAAATGCGACTACATCAAACTAAAGAACCTCAGCACAGCAAAGGACACCATCCACAGAATGAGAAGGTAACCTACAGAATGGGAGAAAATATTTGCAAGCCCCATAGCAGATAAGGATTAATACACAAAATATGTACGAAACTCATACAACTCAACAGCAAAAACAAAAAACAAAAACAAAACCCCAACCAAACAAAAACCTCAAATAACCTAATTTAAAAATGAGCAAAAGCCCCGAATAGACATTTTTCCAAAGAAAACATACATATAACTAACAGGTACATGAGAAGATGCTCAACATCACTAATCATCAGGAAAATGCAAATCAAAACTACAAGGAGATATCACTTCAGATTTGTTATCAAAAAAGGCAAAAGTTAATTACAGGATGTGAAGAAAGGAAGGATGTGGAGAAAAGGAAACCCTTGTACACTTTTTAAAAAGATTTATTTTAGAGAGAGAGAGAGCATGTGGGTGCGCAGGAGTTGCTGAGAGGCAGAGGGAGAGAATCTTCAAGCAGACTCCCTGATGAGCGTGGACCCCTGATGACGGGCTGGATCTCAGGACCCATGAGATCATGATTTGAGCCAAAATCAAGAGTCAGACACTTAACCAACTGAGGCACCCAGGTGCCCTAACCCTTGTACATTGTTGATCAGAATGTAAACTGATATAGCGACTATAGAAAACAATATAGAGGTTCCTCAAAAAAATTACAAATAGAAGTACCATATGATCCAGCAATCCCACTTTTAGGTATATATCCAAAGGAAACAAACCATTATCTTGAAGAGATACCTGCACCCCCATGTTCATTGCAGCATTATTCACAATAGGCAAAGTATGGAAACAACCTAAGGGTCCATGGATGTCTCAATGGATACAGAGAATGTGGTATGTGTATATAGTGGAATATCATTCAACTTAAACAAGAAGGGAATACTACCATTTGCATCAAAATTCATGAACCTGGAGGGCATTATGCTAAGTGAAATAAGTCAGAAATATTACACGGTATCACTTATATATGATATCTAAAAAAAAAAGTTAAACTCATAGAAACAGTAAAAACATGGTTGCCGGGGCGCCTGGGTGGCTCAGTCGTTAAGTGTCTGCCTTCGGCTCAGGGCATGATCCCAGCGTTATGGGATCGAGCCCCACATCAGGCTCCTCCGCTGGGAGCCTGCTTCTTCCTCTCCCACTCCCCCTGTTTGTGTTCCCTCTCTCGCTGGCTGTCTCTATCTCTGTCAAATAAATAAATAAAATCTTTAAAAAAAAAAACAAAAAAACCCAAAACAATAACAACAAAAACATGGTTGCCAGGGGCTAGGGAGTGGGGTATATAGGAATAGGGACTGGAGGTAAAAGGGTACAGATTTTCAATCATACAATGAATGAGATCTGAAGATCTGATGTATAACTTGGTGACTATAACTGATAACACTGTTTTGTATAGCTGATCTGCTATACTGAAATGTTCTCACAAAAAGAGGTAAATACGTGAGGTGATGGCTGTGATCAATTAACTTGATGAGGGAGAATCCTTTCATCATGTTGTATACTTTATATATCTCATAACTTTGTCAGTTATACCTCAATAAAGCTGAAAAGAGGAAACATACAAATGGATAAGCAATACGAAGAGATGCTCGACATCACCGGTCGTGAAAGAAATGCTAACTGCAGCAATGTGATACCACTACGCATCTATTAGAATGGCTAAAATCCAACAAAATGAAACACAACAAAATAAAAACAATGTGACAACACCCACTGCTGGTAAAGAGATGGAGCAAGAGAAACTCGTAGTCATTGCTAGTGAACATGCAAAATGGCACAGTCACTTTGGAAAGCAGTTCTGTTGTTTATAATGAAGCTAAATACAGTCTCACTATATGACTCAACAGTCACACTCCTAGGTATTTACTCAGTTGATCTGCAAACATATTCACACAAAAACCTGCACATGAAAGTTTCTAGCAGCTTTATTCATAAATGCCCCGCACTGGAAGCTACTGAGATGGCATTTTAACAGAGACGTTGGGTGAACAAAGGGTGGTACATCCATACAATGGGATCCTATTCGGTGACAAAAAGGTATGAACTATTAAGCCCCACAAAACACTTATGCATCTTAAATGCTAAGTGAAAGAAGCCAGTCTGAAAATCTAAGTACTGTTGGATTCGATTTATATGACATTCTCCAGAAGACAAACTACAGAGAGAGTAACCTGATCAGTGGTCGCACAACGTTTAGGGAAGGGGGAGTATTGAATAGGTAAAGTACAGATTTTTTTTCGGGTGGTGAAACTATTTTGTATGATATTGTAATGGTGGATACATGAACTCTGCATTTGTTGAAGCTCACAGAACTTTATGGTACGAAGAGTGACTTTATAGTTCGAAGCATGCGAATTTTACAAAATTGTTTAAGACATCAGATGATCCCAGAACAAAATGTAGAATGTAATAAAAGAATCTATCTTCGGGGCGCCTGGGTGGCTCAGTTGGGTAACCGATTGCCTTGGCTCAGGTCATGATCCCAGGGTCCCGGGATGGAGCCCTGCTTGGTTAGGCTCCCTGCTCAGTGGGGAGCCTGCTTCTTCCTCTCCTTCTGCCCCTCCCCGCTGCTCAAGCTGTCTCTCTCTCTCTCTCTCTCTCTGTCTCAAATAAATAAATAAATTAATTCTTAAAAAAAAAAAAAAAGAACCTGCATCACAAATGTATGGAATAATCTCACTGACAGGCATGGGGGAAAAGGTACTGATTTGTATCTACAACTTATAACAGATCTTGAGTTACTGAAGTTTTATTATGATTAACAAGTTTCATCGTCAATAATAAAACACGAATGCCTGAATTTTAAAAGAGCAGAATACGTAAATATCTCGCCAATAAGAAAAACAAACTGCTAATTAACTTGCTTAAAGCAATTCAAAATTACATATAAAAAAAGAAGTGAAAGTTAAAACTAAAATGTACCATCTACCTTCCCCTTTCAAATTGAAAGTGAGAACGTCCAGTACTCCAACTGAACGTCCACCTTGAAACAGATTTGTAACCATTTGTTCTCTATTGTTACTCCAACTAGGATCAAGTACTTCAGTACACTTAAAAGAGGGCAATTTATCTTAAATTGTTGCTTAGTGTCAGTCAGAAGGTCATGCTATCCGTAGCATGCAGAAAGGAGTTGAGAAGCAAATGCAAAGCTAACCTCTTTCCTGTCTCTTAAATTATGTACAGTGTAGATTCACTTCTTTATATGGGTGGATCTGAATACTCAGAAAATCAGACACATCCATATTTAAATACAAGTTCTAAATCTCACCCCTAAACAAATATAATAAAGTTTATAATTGCTTGTTCAATTTTGCCTCTGTAAGTCTCCATCAGGATAAATAATCCTGAGTAGAACTAATATATCTTTTTAACTAGGTTGAAGTTGTAAAATGACTTTAAATGTATTTTCATTTTTTTTCTTAGAAGAAAGAAAAAGATGACGACCTTTTAGTCAAGGATATAAAAGTGCAATGATCTGAGAGAAAACTAGGATAGATTTTTCTCATTAATATTAACAGAAAAGAAAAAAAAAACCTATCAGTATAATGCCACATTACACTCTGAACTGGGCTTCTCAGGGGCATGACTAATTGTCCTTTGGGGCAATAAAAATAAGAGCAGAGAAAATTCGAAGAGGAGGAATGCTTTGGAAGTAAAACAAAACAAAACAAGACACAACACCATGCAGATCTATCTAAATTGGTCCTGTGGGAAAGGAGAATCTGGAAGAAACTCAAATAATTATCGTTATTTACCCACCTGACTCAATAAGTAACACTTAGACAAAGAATCAGATTTTCGTCATCGGCATGCTTCTTCAAATACATATTTATTAGCTCTTAGAAATAAAATGTTATTCTATTTGCTCTCAAGTGCTATAATTTCTATCCTGTTTACCACTTTATTCTATTATAGTCCATGATATTCACCTGCCATCTTACTCCACATAGATCAGTGGTGGATATGAACCCTGGGTAATACTGAATTCCCTGGGATATCTAGCCTGGAGTAGTAACTTGCAAATATTTGTGAAATCAAGAGAAAAACTAGAGAATTCAGCTATGTTTTAAATCAGATTAAAGACATTTTATTGGATTGCTGCTTATTATAGTTTTAAAAATTGATTTTATAAAGTGCTCTCAGACTATACAAAGTAAGTCACGTAAGAGCATTTACACGGAATGTCATGTAAGAATAATTTTAACACCAAATTATAAAGACATTATCAACTCACAACAGTAAAGTGGAAAAGCCCAGATCTGCATTTTTTCCTGAGTTGTTTCATTCAGATCATAAAATAGGAAAATTAAATTATCTACCTAAATATGCAGACATATTTAGTGTTCCCCTCAAAATCATGGTTATTAAAGACACACACTGCTCACTAGAGGGTTACAACTTAGCAAATGCACACGAATTAGGCCTGTAGGACTCCACATCCAGGATGTGACTAGATTCTTTGAGACAAATATCCACGATGCCCCCCAATTCCCTGTCCTCATGGAGCTTTCATTCTAGTGGTAGGAGACCAACAGTCGGTCAACAATTAAAATACATAACACATCACAGAAGGATAAGTGCTAGCAGAAAAACGAACCAAGGATAAGGGATAGTAAGCCTTATCTCCAATCACTTCCAACACTAAGCCATTTCCTTCTATATGACTCAGTCCCGAATGTAAAAGTCTTCCCTATTTTTGATAAACTCGACAGCTTTTCCCAGACACTATGTTTAGAAATGAATGTGTAATACCATTTACCAAGCACAAATTCCTTCTTGTATAACATCAAAGAGCATCAAACGTGTGATAGATAAAGTATATTTTTGCAAGTGGTGGGAAGAGAGATTAAATTAATCACTGTGAAGTTCTATCGCTAAAGTATTTTTTAGCCACTAGGAGTGAAGGGCTTGGGGGATGAGTTGGTGAAGCCGAGGTCAGCAAACTGTCTCACCCACCTGGTTTATCCTTCTAGGAGAAACAGAAAATAGAGGAAGATTGTTTTCTCATGTAGCGATCAACACTCTGAGATCACTGATAATGTTATAAACTCTAATTACTACCTAATTTCTACTCTGCACTAATTATGTCATCCAAATGAAAATATTTCTGTGTATAGCAGGAGGGCTGTAGAAGATAAAGACTTTGGTCTCAGCTTGACTTCATGATTCCTTGTAGACCCACCATGAACTTCTGCAGTTATTCACAATATTAAAAAAAAATCCCCATAGTCCCATAACATCTATAAATCTTCAGATGGAAAAATTAGTATCTAAACGGATGCTTCTCTTTCTAGCCTATGTGACAAAGCAAAACAAACCCCGTACGATTCGTACATGCTATAGGCTTGAAATATATGCAGACTCCACAGTACGCTATAACTTCTCTTTCCCTTCCGTAGAGTAAAAATAATGAATCAAATAACCTTACTAAAGGGCCACTTTCTATGACTCTGTCATTTCATACCCTCTTCTCATTTGGTGAAGTGACTAAGTGGACTTAATTCTTCCTTTGTACGTTTGTGGCTTTCCCATTTTGCTCACAGAGTTGGCGTTCCTAATTATCTTTGAATTATAGCTAAATCCTCTCGGCTGAAACTTCCCGTTAAACAGTGTTTTTCATTTCATTCCAACCTCTGCATAAGTGAGGTAGCATTTGAAAAATACCTTTTTTTTTTTTTTTTTGGTCATGAGGCCCTTTACTCTAACACCTAGAAAGGCTTCTGTTCTTGGAATACAAGCCTACCTACAATGTCTGTCTAAGAGTCTTGCCCCACCTGTCCAAACTTTGCTACCACAGTCATGTAATAAGAGCATGGATTCTAGTCTGGGCAGTTAGCTCCCTATGGAATAATCATGCCACTCTCATTTTCAGCTACATGAATTTGTTTAAGATCTTCACAGTGCTTGGAATACCTTTTCTTTTTCTTCAGTCTATCTAATTCCTACCCATATGTCAAAACCTTAGGTTTCATTCATTGTATCACATGCAAACCTGCTCTCAGTTGAATCTTGAGAAAGAATCCCACTGAAACAGTCCAGAAACATTTCCAATGGCAAAACGGGTTTTCCAGGTCCTCGATGAAGAGGAAGTAGAAATTCCTAAGAGAACTCCCTTTTATGCCATTTGTAATTTGTTATATGAAAGTATAAGGAAGTTAATTGTCTAGAAATAAGTATGTAGTTCTTATTCCAGAGTGTAGATTCAGAGTAAGTCATTTTCAGATAAGTCTTTGGTTTTCTTCATAAAACCATAAACTGAAGAGCCCTTCTGGGCATCTTTCTAGATAAATATCTGGATTGTATGGATTTTACCTGACCACCACAACTGAGATTCAGGTGTCCATGGGTAAGCGGTAATACTAGTATAATGCTGCATTAAAAGGACGAATTTCTGAGTGAGTATACTACATATTAAAATTGAACACCATCGTGATGGCTTATGAGCAAAGGAGCGCTGGTACAGAACTGCACTCTTACCCAGGAAAGTAACAGGAGGGACGCAACCTCTCTCCCTCTTTTCTTCTCTCCCTCTCGCTCTCGCTCTCTCTCTACCTCTTACTTTGATGTGCATTTCCACGCTGTGTTTTACAAGCATTACTTTAGATCTGTGGAAGACAACTCATAATCTCATATCATTTCATTACAGTAATATTGTGGCACTCCACATACATCACACTAATAAAATGAATACTAAAAACGTGAAATTTGACTTGAAATTCATGACACAATGGAATAGCTGGGGAGCAATTCAAAACAATGACAGTAACTTCTTTCTTCTTTCCCTATATGCTATTATTTTTGGTAAGTGGAATCCATATTCCCACACAAACTAGAATTGCTCAACTCTTAAGAGCATCCCCATGGTTTTGCTTCTTACTACGATGCCTTCACTGATTTCCTCATAGTTCAAGCATAATAAGGAATCATCATTTGTCCTCAGGAGCATGAACTGATTGAGGCTATTTCTACATTCACAGCAGCCTGGCTCTGAAATAACTCTTCTGTCAATCTACCTACCAGCTTTCTGCCAGCAGCGCAAGGACTGTACATAAACTCTCCCTATGCTGGATAATTACCACAAAGCATCCAATTCTTTTCCTAATAAACTTTCAATTCCATAATTCTATTAATTCGTTACTCAAAAAGGCTGCTTTCTGTTTCTAAAACACACTTAGCCTTGGGTAATATTTTGCAGAAGATGATTTCAGATGCTGCTCATCGGTAATCCAGAAATGTTTCTTCTGACTTTCTGAAGTGCTATATGTCTGCATGCATTTGTGCTTTTTTCCGTTACGTATAATAAAAACCTCCAAATAATTAAGGTTGAAACCAAAGGACTTATTCTTCACATAAAATAAGTCAAGAGATAGGTAGGCCAGAGGTGCTATGATGACGGTATTTTTATCTGTCATTGTTAGCATGCTTGTACACTGATGTCTACCTCACGGATCAAGATGGCTTGGTTACCAGAGAATTTCAGGCAGCCAGCAAAAGGAGCAAGGGGCCTGAAGAAGTCTATCTTCCACCTGAGAGCCTTCCTGGCATTTCTATGTATTATATCCACTTGCTTCTCACCGCCAAGGGACAAGGGGGAGTGTATTTTTCGGGTTGCGTGCATCGCTGTTCTGGAAATAACGAGGGATCTGCTACTGAAAAAGAGAACAGCTACAGTATAGGCAACCATTAATTTCTCTTGTAACATTTTTACCTTTTTAAGTTCATGCCAGTTGAGTCTGTATATTATAATGCAAAGATCACAGCCTTTGGAGCCAGCAGATCTTGCTTCAAGTCTCGGATCTGCCCCTTACAGGGCATATCACCTTCGCATGTCACTATCTCTGCACGTTTTATCTTTAAAATGGAGATTCTACACTTATTTCACAAGATGCACACGAAAGAGAAGATGATATGTATAATGATGCTTTACAAATAGTTCCTTTTACGTGAGTTATAATTATGTTACTAATTTTTTATGTATGAGTTGGTAAGTGTTTGAGCTAAGAGGACTCTGAAAGGAAAAAAGAATCAATAAAATTATTCTATAATCCTGTGGTCTTGAAGGTTGTTCATGCTTATCTCAGAGACTGCAGGAAGAAAATATGAAGGCTTTGATCCCTATTACAAGAAAATAAAAACTTATCTAGAGTAGCGAGCCACAGAAAAAGTTGTAAGTTTAGCAGAGCAGGCAGGGAGTCTGAGGGTCCGAATGCAAACTTTCTCCAATTCACAACCGTATGGGAAACCGGTGCTAGAGAACAGGCAGTTTCATGTACAGCTCTTACAGCAGAGATGGCTGATTGCCTACCGATATTAATCTTCCTTATTCACCCTCCTAAAAACCTTGATTTGACCAGTAGTGTCTTCTATCCATACAACTGAACGACAGTATTCATTACAAGAATATGGAAACCTATTAGTATTTCCCATCAATTGGTTACATTTGCCAAATAGTTTCTTCACCTTCTTTCTCTAAAAAAAGGCACATGGTTAAGGACATTTTCTAGTATGATTAGTATGATAAAATGATAGACAGTGGTGTAAATGGCCAAACTGTGGTATATCTTCCCAAGACGAAATAAAAAATAATTAATGCCTGTGCATATAATTCATTTGATTTAATTTATAGGACCATGAAGTTCAGAGAACAATATACTTTCAAAATGGAAAAAATGTTATTTTCTTGAAAACTGTCCTTCAGTATCTTCCTTCTGAGTTTGTTATGTAAGTACCCATATTATATTGACTTAAGTGACCTGCTATATCTCTTTCCTAAAATGCCTTCTGTCACGGACAAAAGGTAATAGCTTTAATATATAAAGCTTATAGAAATCAATAATACAAATAGCAAAGACCTAAACAGATAAAAAGATGAAGAAGATAGGCGCATAATTCTCTGGCATAGGTAAAAAGTGTTTCAAGAAAAAGAGAGTAGCCAACCATATTTCAAGTTCTGCTGAGAAGTCACATGAGATGTAGAGTGGGAAACAGCCGTTGGAACTGGAAGCACAGAGATTTTACTCTCTTGGATGGGCATGATTCTGGTGAAAATGTGAGGCAGCAGCCTACCTCGGACAGACTAAGGACCTAGTGGTAGCAGAGGAAATGCAGACTAGGAAGACAGACAATGCTTGTAAAAAAGTCTGTGAAGATGACAGAAGAGAAGCATCAACACTTGAGCGATGTTGGCTCCAGGTAGGAGACAGGCTGGGGATGTAGTAGAGAGACGGAGCATAATCCGTTCCGCAAGTCTCTGAGGTGCTGACAGGAAATGGACTCTGGAGTACAGTTGCAGAGTTGTACCTTATAGAAGGGAATGGATATTTCATAAAATTAATAGTAGTGACGTAGAAAGAATGGCTATAGATACACGTACATTTTTTATGTTGGGCAGTGGGAAGCTGAGGTCATTTCCAACTGATTTGAGGAAAAAATCCAGTTTAGGGACTATGAAAAGAACAGTGAAGAGGAAAAATCACTGAGTACTGAAAGTATTAGCTTTTAGGAAACCAAGGAAAATATTTAAATATTTCTGACATTCCCAATATGATAAAAGAATATTTGGTCCCTACAGACAGAAACAGAACATCATAATGAGAGAAGAATCTGATATACAAAGCAAAAAAATAAAATAAGAAGTGAGAAAAGTGAAAAGACCTAAGTAGAATAAAACATGCAACAGAAAAATTCAAGTCTGTTCTAGAGTTAATAAAGAGCAAACTAGAATATTGCTGCGGAAGTCCCATTCAGCAATGTGGGGAAAAAAAAAAAAAGAAAGAAAACCCTGAGATTCTTTCCCAAATTGTAGAAGAACAAAGAGATGAAAATAGTAAGGAAGAAAATAATGCATATGAGAGATAGGCAAAAGGGAATTCAGTGTTCAGGTGTTCCGGAAGAGGAAGCAAAATGATTAGAGTAACAACAGTAATCAAAGATATGATTGAAGAAAATTTCCTGTGGTTAAATATTTAAATATATTACTTTCATAGTCATAGATAAACAACCCATATGTCTCAGAAATAATCGATGTAATAAAATCCATATTTAAATATATTTAAGTAATAAATATATTTATTTATAATATATTTATTAATAACATAATAATAAAAATAATAATAAAAATAATAAATACATTTTTTGAACACGAAGATTTAAAAAATCTCTGTAAGTCTACAGGCAGAATAAGTTAATTTCCTACCAAAATATACAAGTCTGACTAGTATCAGATTTCTACTCTGCAAAGTAAAGCTACAGATTTGAGTGGGAAATGTTATATCCCAAGGATTTTACCCAGCCAGGTTCTCCTTTTATGTGTGCTGGTATAATAGAAAGAACATGCTCAAATACATGAGCCTAAGAAAACATAGTGTCTTTATACTCTTGGGGAAAAAGCAGTAACTCATAAAGGAATAAGAATCAAACTAGCACTAGACTTCTCATGAGCAACACTGAATTGCAGAAGATAATTCAGCATTGCATTCCAAGTTCTGAAGGAAAATGATTTTATACAGAGAATTCCATATTCAGCTGAACTATCAATCAAATGTGAGGGCAAGGACTCAGAGAATTGACATCAATTTTCTTGTGAAAGAAGGAATGTAAGAAAGAGAAGAACTAACATAAGTAACTCAGGGGTAACCAAATTCCAGTTTAAAAAAAAGGAATCAATTGATATGAAAATAAGCAAAAGTATAGATTAGATTTCCATGGGGGAATTGGTATAGTAAGAAGCTAAGGAAAGGAGAATTTCCAGAAAGCCAACAAAAACAACAAAAACACTTCAGAAGGGGCCATTAGAATAATTTTTTAAATGTCCTTTCAATTTTTCATTCAGAAATTTGTTGGTTATTTTATATTTTGGTATCTTGAAAAAACACACGTCAGTGGGGGAAAGGGCTGTAGACCACAAACGTGTCTTGTATGTAAATCCGACAATTTGTTCACCAATCTCTATGACCCCTTCTAGCACAGCAAAAAAAAGTTAAAATGGGATTTACTTATTACTGAGGAACATGTTTGCTTTCTGAAATAATTTAACTAATTTATCTAAGAATAACAGTATCTCTAAGTTCTGATTTCTTGAAATTTCAATTTCAGGTGCCTTAAAATTATGCTCCTTCAGTGTGGCAAGTACATGTAAGATTCTGCTCCTGCTACAAGGGTGTTTGGTTTCAACTTTCTGAGTGGCCAAATTTAGCAACTTCATTGTATACTTATGCAAATCAGACGCACAGAAAGGCCAGGGTGGTGGTGGTGGTGGGGGGGGGGGTCGGAAGACTCATTAAAACTTTGAGATTATTAATATTTTACCTTCTGATTTGTGGATGAAATATCTATAGCAAATACTGACAAAAGTAATGTTTATGAGCAAGTGTCCTGTGGCACCTATTAGCTACAGATAGGGTGACTTTCCAAATAAAGAAGATAGTAGTTGCGATATGTGGCCGTGAGAAAGAACAACACTTTAGAATTTGAACATGTGCATACATATGCTTACACAGCATATATGTGCACAAGCATATATGTGCACAAAACACCAATGCTATTTGTATCCCAGCTGACTCTTCCTGATAATGCTAGAACTTACCAATCAAATTGAAAAATCATGAACCTAATGTATCTTTCTTTTCAGCAACAAATCAAGTGGCATGTTTTCATAATGACTTTATTTCCTGATTTGCTAGATCACACAGGTTATTTGGAAAAAGTACAATTAAAAAAATTTAATGCCACATGACTGAATCTTGTTTGGAAATCTTGTGTGGCTAAAATGAAAATGATGTTTCAAGTAGGAAATATGAGAAGATAAATAAAAAGCCAAGCAGAAAACAAGTATGATATTTAGTTACCCCTCTGCTAAGACTTTGCTGTATTAGGCAGTTCATACAAAGTACTTTATACAAAGAAAGTTAATTCCATGATTTTAATTATCCTCTGATACTGGCTATTGGCTGTCTTGTAAATAGAGTTCATAAAGCAGATCCATAAATAAAGCTTCCTTTCTCTACCCCCTACCTTTCACTTTTCTGTTGTCCTTTATCAGAGCACCCACTTCGTATTAAACACACACACAAGAATCAAAAGCAGTACAACCCAAATGCTTCTCTATCTATCCCAATCAGATCAGATTTTAACTTCATTAAATTGCTGTCATATGGTGGCTGCTGACATACTTCAGGCTTGGAGAGCTTCACTCATCAGGTATTCTCTAAGATTGTTAATAAGAACAGCAACTCTCATTAGGGGTTCCCCAAAAGCAGCTAATTAAGGGACAAAGGTTGCTCAGATTGTGACAATTACACCTGTAAGGACCCTGTAGAAACACCCAAATCTCTAACAAACCTATGTTTGGTTGCTTAGTACAAGAAATAAAGAGCTCGTCCACTAAAAAAAAATGAGAGGCAGAAACTGTCAACCATTTGAAAAGCTTTACGAAAATGATCATCCAATTAGTGGCTATGATCAAATCAGGCATGAACTCTCTCTGGATGGCTCCATAATTTTCCTTCTTGCATGGTGTAATTTCATATAGCTCAAATGAACTCGTGAGAGGTAATTCAGTTCCAAACAGTTTTCTCATCACTGCTAATTATACTAATACATTGAAATGCCTCCTACAAAATGCATGAGCCCTTTAAGCCACCTCATTAATGTGATATAATTTTTGCCAGAATATATATCAAACCTATTATCACCACAGGTTTTCTTCAGCTTTTTTTTTCAAAATGTCTATCAAAAGCGTAAAAAGTAGATTTCTTTGGGCTGGTCGTCTCATAATTAACTGTTTCTTTAACTACTGTTGTCTATTGTAGTATTTTTTAACGGTGCTAACAATCTTCAATATGATATCCCCCAGACCCACGAGTTTCTTTTTCCTCTCGGAGTATTTGATTCCTTAAATCTTTTCCCCGTTGTAGCTGATTCTTTAAATGGCAAATGGTGCATGCAATAATGTGCAAAAATGAGTTATACAAACTGAAAGCAGGGGTGTAAAAAGAAGCATCATCTGAAACTAAAATAAAGACAGATTTTATGGTATTTATGTCAGTTAATTTAACTGCTGGTAGGGGCTTTTGTTGAAACATGAGTTAGTTCCAGTGTTTAACCTTGCAGTATTAATTTATGCTTTATGGCCTGAGTACTTTATCATTCCCTCCTTGGGAAGACAGTTATCTCATTAGCCAGAATTTAATGAAATGCAAGGATACACTTCTTAATTTCAAAGATTACTATAACACAAATCAGGTGTAAATCTCAGACTGACTGCCCCTTCCCTTGCCTGTTTAAAAAGAGAGAGAGAGAGAGAGAGAGAGGTTCATTTTGCAATCGTATCACAGAAATTCATCTGGTGGAATACATTTCATCACAGCCATTCTAAAGGCATCTCTCATCTGTAAAAGTTGGTTTAACTTTGCATCCGGCAATATTGATGGCCCTTTAGCTACTATAAAGTTTCCAGGGTTGACAATTCATTATTCATCATCACAATTAAAAAATAAAATGTTGATAAGATTACCAATTCCCTAGACTTATTCAAGCATGGGCATGAACTCTTAACCACATTTGGACTAAACTCAATTTCACAGATAGTACCAATATATTTTGTTACAACTGGTTTTTCCAAGTTAGCAGACATCTTCATGAAGAAGGTAAACATGCTTTGAGATTTAGAATTATTAAATAAGCAAATACATATCAGTTTAAAATATAAGACTTATTATCTGCCCTAAAGAAGCAAAAATACTTAGGTTATAAAACTGTCTGCAATGCCCTTTGCTTTCTAAGAGTGCTAAGACATCTGAACGTTTAAATAATCTACCAGCTAGTTGCTGATTCCTTCACAGATTCTCCACTTGTGTTTCTGGGCTCTTCTTCACGCTGCCTCTTTTGCTGAAATGCCTCTTCTGGTCTGTTAGATCCTCCCACAGAACAACCCCGGATCTGTAACACTACCTGAAGCACCTATGAGGATGTTTAAATTTGAGAACATTGCATGGTATTTAGGTTCATTGGAAATGGATGAATGAATGGGCGGGGTATTGGTAGAGTGAATTTGTATTAATTTTGAACATATCTTTCTTAAACAATGAGAGAATAAAAAGCTTATATATTATATGACCATACCAACAATACAAAGTAAGCAGAACCTGGCAAATGAATGACGCCCTCTGGTTTGCTATGTTAATTGGGGGGGGGATAGTTTCTAGGAATTAACAATAACTTAAAAATGATACATTTAGCTAGCTATTCTCTTGTACAAATGTGTATGTGTGTATTCTCTGTAGGGATAAGTGGGTGTGTGCACTTATGTTTAAATAACAGCTGAAAACACATATTTATTATCACAGATAATAGGCTTTCTTTTAAGGAAATGGCCAGTAAGCTCTTGAATAGAGATGCATGACATTAGGCTAACCAGCTACAGGAATTCTTTTTCTAATGTTTTTATATACTTCCTAGTGCTAATAATTTGAAAATGATAAAACATGGTATAAGGTGTTATAAATGACACTTCCTTAATCCAGAACCGGATTCCTTGGAGAGGTGGCCTGGTACCTTGGTCAGGGTGTGGGATTTGGATTTAGGCAGATGTAGGTGCAAATGAATGGCGTACTAGCCATGTAATGTTAGAGAAATTAAATGTTCTTCACTTATAAAATATGATTAATAAAACCTACATTTTTTAGAATAAAATTTATTAATTAGAACAGTTTTATATTTATAGAGAAATTACAAAGACAGTACAGAGTTCTCTTATAACCTAAACCTAATTTCCCCTATTATTAACATCTTCTGTTAGTACATTTGTCACAATTAATGAACCAATACTGGTATGTTATTATTAACTAGAGTCCACACTTTATTCAGATTTCCTTAGTTTGAATTCAATGTCCTTTTTCTGTCCCAGGATCCCATCCAGGATACCACATTAAGTCTAGCATGTCTCCTTAGGTTCCTTTTGACTGTGACAGTTTCTCAGACTTTCCTTGTTTGTTACGACCTTGATAGTTTTGAGGTATACTGGTCAGATATTTTGTAGGATGCCCCTCT
Organism: Ursus arctos; assembly: GCF_023065955.2. Classification (NCBI taxonomy): domain Eukaryota; kingdom Metazoa; phylum Chordata; class Mammalia; order Carnivora; family Ursidae; genus Ursus; species Ursus arctos. The sequence goes on from NW_026623050.1 coordinate 4,010,243, forward strand.
ACTGAAATTTATCTGATGGCCTTCTTAGAACTGTGGGGGGTTTTTGTTTTGTTTATTTTTTTAGAAAGAAGATGACAGTGGTAAAGTGCCAATCTCATCACATCATTTCAAGGGTATATACTACCAACAAGACTTAATCACTATTGATGTTAACTTTGATTACCTGGCTGAGAAACTCACATTTTGAACAGGATTACGGCAAGTAATATATGTGAAAACGTACCCACACAGTGCCTGGGGCATAGAAGGGACTCAATGATCCTTAATTTCCTCTTTTCTCTTCCGTCTCAGCACTTGTATTAAGTTGCTATGATTTTTTTGTTCAGTTAATATATTTTGACTTTGCTACAACAAAGTACATTACAATGAAGTTTTCAGGATGAACTGGGTCTCCATTTAAAGTAGAGTGCTTATGTGTTGGCTAATTGACTTTAAATTAAAAACATAAAAATAAAAATAAACCTATACCATATACCATAAAAAAATAAGTAGAGTGCTTCATTTAAATGAAGTACTAAACAGACATTTTTAGAAGAGAGTGTTACTTATTCCAAGGGCAGTTCAAGGGCACTGACCCTGAATATTACCACAGTGCTCCAATATAATGTGGTTAACTATCTACTTGGAAAGCAGACAGACAGCACCCATGAGCTACATTACAAACAGGTTATCTCCTTCTTTATCTCCACCCACCAGGTTATCAAATTTTCAGGAGCTACAACCTATTGGACAAAAATATCAGGCAAAGAATTTAAATTTCTGGGTTTTCTTCTTAGTTCTTTCAATACTTTTCTGCTTGAATTTTTTTTTTTTAAAATAACATGTTTTTCTCTTGACCTAGCCTTATCGTTTATTTATTCCCCTGAACTTGAGTAGTTACCATAAGTTGATTTTTCACCTTCGTTGAGCTTCTCTGGCCACATAGACAGGGCATATGTACTCTGGCCTTTCTTTCCATAACCATCATAATGCCTATTATTACTTGTACAATGTCTATTTGCTCAGCTAGACCTTGAGTTTCTTAGAAGAAGGGGACAACACTTGTTTATGATGTAGTCCCAGCACCTAGCACGTGGCTGGCACACATGGGTACTCTAATACTTTTTGAACAGATAAATGAATTAATTTTACTAATTCAGGAATAATTAAAAAAATACTTTCATATTTATTTTTCATTTAATTTCTCAGAGCTTCAAGATTGGTAAGTGGGCTCATGGAGGTTAAATGATTTTCCCAAAGTTATACCAGTATGCCTTGGTGCCACGACTTGGTGTGGCCTCGTTTGCTTTTGTGTGTCCAGCGTCTTCCACTAGAAAAAGATGCTTCTAATCAAGGCATTATGCAAGGCAATGTGAGGTGTATAAAGATATATAATCATAACTACTTCCCATAGGTCAAAGGATGAATTAATGTATTTTGAAAATATTATTTTTAAAAAGGTGTTACAGAAGCATAAGCTATATTAATACTGAACGCTGGAAAGGCATTATTGATTTTTAAAAAATTAAATATATATATATATTTTTAAAAGTCTTCAACCATCCTGTCTCAAAGGGTGGTATACTTAATGTATGAAAAGTGCTTAGAGATTTACAGTTAGAAGCCAGGCCTGGTTTGTGAGCTGGGAACCGACTGCCTTTCCACGTAGCTCCACTGGGTAGGTTCCTCTGATGTCCCTCCAACCCCAATGCAGCTGGCTTTGAAAAAATGCCAGGAATTTGGTAATAAAATAATAAGAAGTTGGACAGTTCATTGTGATTTATTTTATTTGAAGGACTTTACGTATTTTCAAATTTTTAAGTGAGTGTTTGTAATAACACATGCTGATGCTCACAGGTTACTAAATAGGCACGAGTTACTTAGCTGAAAAGTAATACAACCTTGACTCTAGACTGTTCCCTTTTTAATTCTGACAACTCTCATGCTTTCTCCTCCCAAGGGCATTACTTCATGGATACACAAAAAAATTGGGCTAGTGGTTCCATTTGCCTCTTTCCTCAAGTTGGGGTTATCCTGGGCATGAGGAGAGAGACTGGTTCTGCCTCTTCAGACCTTACTAAATGTAAATTTACCAGGTCAGCCTGGTTTGCAGACATCCCTGTTTTCTCCCTTCAGTTCTCTCTCAATTCATTGTAATTCTTTAGCTGCCTTTGATCTGGCCCCTCCCAGAGCATGGGATATTTGTTAATGGCAGAAAGCACCTTAGCTATTGATGCCCAAGTAGGATAACAGGTGGGACTCATCATAATAACTGGTTATTAAAGAAGCCCAGTGTTTTGTTTTTGAGAGGCTTCTTTAAAATTGGTAGTATGCCATTTGCTATTCCATTTACTAAATTTGTAAGTTTAGGAGTGGACTTAAGGATCAAAACGAGAATGGAAAGTATGAGACTATTTTTCATTCTATCTAAATGCACGATTGGTAGGCTTCAGTTACCTATAGGTCATTTATCTTTTGGAAGGTCTAAAAAGAATGACAAAGGGTTGTTAGGAAACACTTTGCAAAGAGACATAAAAATATATTTGATTTTTTTTTTTTTAATTAAGAAGCAACTTTTGGCATCTGGGAAGGTAGTGATTTGGGCCCAATAATGGTGACTTAACTTCGAAAAGCCATTTCTTGTGAAACTCAAGTTGCCATTTATCATAGAAACAATACCTAGGATGCAGTTACCTTTCTGGAACTCTGTGCTGCATTGTTATCTATACGCACTGCACTTCAGCAAGTGGACAAACATTTATTATCCTAGATAAAAATCCCAACAGATAAATAATTTAGATGTTTGCCTCTACTAAACAGTTTTAATTCAATCAATGGGTTGTGTGAGTTTGCCAAGTAATTAGAAAACCTCTTGATTTTCGTTATATGCTTTGGAAAGTATTTCAACAGATGATGAATTTACTCTTCTGACTTCAATTTCTCTTAGGTATTTCCAATTATAAATATTTTATTTAAATGATATTCCATGACTTCATATGGATCATTTTTGAAGTGGAGATTGTGAAGTTTAAACAGAGGATACAGGTTGGAGTAAGATGGTACCTTTTACGAAGAGCAGAAAGACTGCCCATAAAGGTCCAATCTTGACATTAATTCTGCATCACACAATTTGACCATTAGCTCTAAAAGATCTCTCTCTATATAAACAAGATGGAATTTATTTCACATAATCTCACCCCTAGTTGCATTAAGTTTAAAATGTTGATTCATTTGGTTGGGCTACTGACAAGTGTAGACTGAGCTGACCATAAAACTATATTTAGATCTAATTCTTTGAGGGGTCAAAGGGTGACAATTTACCCACTTAGTCTTGTAGGAATTAATTTTTCGATTTGACTATTCATAGCATCATTAATGAAGAAAAGCTGCAAGAGAAAACAGACCATTCTCAGGAATGTGATTCAGAACATTAACACCTTAATTTACATAAAATTAGTTACATACTGCTGCAGTAATTTAATTTGTTTGACCAGTACTTTGCAACTGTGAAAAATAGATTCAGAAAGGCCAGACAACGAGTTCTACATATTTTCTCCAAATGACTAGTCTCAGAATCATATGAAACAGAGAGAATTAATTACAAGACAATTCAGAATACCGTAGTGGCAGCTTTGAAACGCACGGATTAGAAATACATTCTTCTTTTTTTTTTCCTCCTTCAAAAATCTTCATAAAATGCCTGCTTCATGCCTGAAATAACTTCCATATTTTCCCCAGGTTTCATTACAGTTGCATAAGTAAAAATAATAAAACTAAAATTGTATGATATGCATGGTTGCTAGATAAAAACCTAAATCAATCTGGGTTTACCAACAGTAATGTTACTTAGTATAACCACAGGCATAAGTAAGGCCCCAAATAGATACACTAATCTCATAGGTGTTAACCTGTTAACATCCAAAACTTAACCATTCTTACTTCTTTCAGAAGCCAAGTATAATTAATTTGAACTTTAAATAATTAGATGATTGCCCTTAAAATTAGTCATGTGTGAACATAACAAAGTCTTTCGTTTTCCTATATTTGTGTTTTCCCTACTTTTTTGCATGGCAAATATATTTTGCATTCTAAAATATCTCCTTATAACTCAAAACTTTTTAACTATCACTTTCAGTGAAGGCTGTACTCAACACTCCTTCCTCCTAACATACATTACACACAGGTCCTCCTCATGATTCTGCAGGCAAGCTTCTCTTAAATCCCTGCTTTACTTTCAGTATCTACTTAACAGCCAGGTTTCATAAACTGGGGTAATCTTTTTTTTTCTTTTTTTCTTTTTTTTTCTTTCTTTCTTTTTTTTTTTTTTTCATATTTTCCCCCTATCAGGTTCTGGGTTCAAAGATAAATGATTTGGTTTCAGCTCTGCTTTCTGTTTTCCCTGTAATTAGGAAAATAATTTGGTCCTTTGGTCTTTCACATGTCTGGTCTGTGCAGTGATAACATTCATAGGGTCAAATGCAGCTGGGGCTAATGCAGAAGGTAACTGCTATCCCAAGTTTTACACTCACAAAAGTTATTTTTTAGAATATATTTTGAATTGACTAATTGATTTTTAAATATATAGGACAATTCTTAGATTATTATTGATACTCTCTTTGTCAGACAGCTTATAAATCATTTGCAATGCGGGGAAGGAAATTTAGTCTTGTCATTCACCTGTCTCTGTGACAGAATGGTGAGGATTAAGCAGAAAAGAAGTGTAAAACTTTACAAATACTTTTTCTATTCCAATACATCTTTTTCTAAATTCTAACTGGATCTAGATTGTAAATCAAAGAATGCCTTTAAGTAACCCTCTAGTCTTACTGTCACGCAGCTATTTCTTCCTGGTGACTTTCCAAAATGGAATGCAACATGGTGAAGTGCTAGGTTTGATTTTGATTTTGCTATTAGCTAGCTCGGTGACCTTGGGTAAGTTCACTAATAATTTCTGCATCCTGGTTTCCTCATGGGTGAAATGAGGGCTTTAGACTTGATGGTCTGAAGGATCTCTTCTGGTTCACTAAATTCAGCAATTGATACAGCACTTTTATTTGTCTATTTGTTGGGTATATCTGATTTTTCCTAAAGGATGGCAAAGCTGAAAATAGACATGATTATGGATATGGTTGAGGTGGAAGGGCAGTAGCATTATAAAAGTAAGTTCCCAAAAGTGAGGCAGAGTCACAAATGAACATAAAGACAAAATGTCAATTGCCTTTGCCCTATTTTTCCAATTAATTTTTGACTTTGGTCTTCTTTCCTGTGGAATCGCAAGATAAGAAGGGGGCTACGGACGGCAGTTATTTAGTACCCAAATCCACTTTATCTAGACTATGTTTGGCTAGTGTAAACTTGCCCCAAGATTATAGGAACAATCACGCACTGTCTTTTGAATTCAATGGCCTTATAACATCATGCCTTCCTCTAAAGTAATAATAATAATAATAATAATAATGGCCACACTAATCATAAAACACTGAATTCCTAAAATATAGATATGATGGCTGTTCCTGTTAATGTATGTATATCATCACACTGTTTTTACTATTTAAAAGGTTCCTTTCCAGAAACAGTATATACTCCCCAATAACGTTTGCTTCAAATAAAACAAATTTCAAGAGAATCAAAATCAATGAAGATAATTAAAAAAGTAGAAGATAGTTTCTACAAATCAGTTCTCTGGTCTAGTCTGCAGTATTCCACAAGCCCTGGAAAGCTTCCTAATCTAGTCATTTGTCAGAGTGTAGGTCAAATGATTTGCTGAATCTAACTTTCATCGATCAGATGCCGATTTAGGGAGCATGTGCTGAACATTCCTGATAAAATGATAGCCTCTAGTTGAATAATACATAGTTTCTACCCCAAGCTTCTACACACACACACATGCACGCACACACACACTCTCTCTCTCTCTCTGAAAGCTTGTCAAACCTATAATGGAATAGATAACTGAATGAAAGAGCAAACTTCCATCGTCGCACAAGATAGTAACATGGAGAAACTAAACTGTTAAATCAAATCCGTGAAATTCATTTTCTTTGTACAACATTAAAATATATTCCATAAAATGGCAGAGCAATCCAATAAAAGAACAGGCTCTGAAAAGAGTAATTTGTGTGCAACAAGGTTATACATTTAATAGAGTTCTCCTGTAGTTTTGATCACATTTAGAATTCTATTGCTTTTTGTTAAATTTTCTCACATTTTTTCAAACTTTTCATCATTTCTTTGAAATATATGAACCTTTTAATGTATAGATAATTTATTCAGCACCTACATTTAAATGCTCCGTAGGCATAATTTTTCTATTAAGTTTCCTTCTACAGTGGCTTTCACTTTGTCTCAAATAGATTACTCATTGTCAACAAATTATAACAGGACTGATCTGTTAGAGTATCAATTCTTAGGTTCATTTCAATATTTTAACTATTTGCATAATAATTTTGCAGGAAGTGAAGCTTCTGTGACTCATTGTTTCAGGAAAATTGTTGGAATATGTTTAATATTATTAATTGTTGCATCTGCAATAAAGCAGAAAATAATTTCTTATAATGTGACCTTATGAATATGAACATGAGGCTGTTTATGCTCCTGTATTGTTATTTTTCACAGAAAATATTTAAGCAAATTAAGGATAATTAAGTATGAATGAAGATACTTATGTTATTTTTCAAAATGAAACAGACTTTCAAGTTGCTCTAAAAACACAAGCAACTTTATTTTTCCAATCCTTTTTCCTATCTTTACTAATATTACCAATTATAAAGATTTATTTCACCTGGAATAATATTTTGCTTACAAAAATCCATAAATATGTTTAATACTATGTAAGAAAATATAATTTTATCTTAATATGAACTACAAGAAAAGTTGCTCTTCTTTAAGCCTATGGTAAAGTTATTATTTGATAAAAAATATTTATTTATGTAAGGATCTAGGCCTATAACAGGAAGAAGCGGGTTCTTTATAAGCATGCTAATTTGGCTGAAAACTATAAAGAGAGAGAATATTTTCCTCTTGTACATTTTCTGCATTCTTTTTCCTCTTTTCAGTGTATATTGGGCTGTTTCCAATTAAATTAAAATGTGGCATGGAAGTTATCAATCAAATGTAATTATTTTGCACAAAACAATATCACACACGAAATTAACATGTGCAACAATGGAAGGTGTCAGAATATATCAGTTATTCCTCGGACAGCTCATCTCTTATTGAAGCAATCAAATTCTGGAAACTGCTTCGGGCTCCCTGGCATCCTTCACTGTGACCCTATTTCCTCAGGTTTGCTTACCTCAGTGGTGACTGCTGTGTGCCTTCTACAAAGGATGCGGAAAGGGAGTCAGAACAAAACGGCCTGTAACGTCAACGGTACCTTTCTGGTGGCACCAGGAATCTTTGATTTCATTTTAGGTGACACAAACTGGTATTCTATACATACAACTCTGGCAGATGGTGATGCAGAAAGCAAAGCATGGTTTTTGAAGTTTCCTGCAAACCATCTCCTTGTCCCTCATCCTTCTCGACCTCACACACACCATGTGTGGCAGAACGCTGGCTGTCCAGGCTTCCGCCGTGACATCCAGTGGAGATCTGGGTTTTCCCCTGGCACCCTAATCACACAGATCCACCCTGTCTTTCATTCTTTGAAAGCCTTTTCTCTGGAAGAATTTAACTATGCAAGTAAAAAGTAAAACTACAACAAAACACACACACACACACACACACACACACACAAACAAAAACCCCAACAAAACAAAAAACAAGAAACAAAAAACTCTGCAGAATATAACTGTGACTAAAGCCTACAACTTCATTCATTCAGGGATAACAATGTCACATGACAAACTAAACAGTGAGTTAAAGCAGAGATGGCAAATACATGGTCCTCTCCATCCCTACCCATCTAAACATGGGAACGGATCTTACCATTCCTTTTTTTTTTTTTTTTAAGATTTTATTTATTTATTTGACAGAGAAACAGCCAGCAAGAGAGGGAACACAGGCAAGGGGAGTGGGAGAGGAAGAAGCAGGCTCATAGCGGAGGAGCCTGATGTGGGGCTCGATCCCATAACACCGGGATCACGCCCTGAGCCGAAGGCAGACGCTTTACCGCTGTGCCACCCAGGCGCCCCTTACCATTCCTTTTATTAAGTTTGCATGAGGCTCCAGATGCCTTTCTGAAACAACATTCCAGGAAGCTACTTCCAAATTATTTGAATTGACTCACAAATCGAAAACAATTTTTCTGAGTTAATGTTTATCACAGCCCCGTGTTATGTTTACACTTTAACAAGAGGCTTCTGATGGCAATGATTAAATCCAAATGAATGGATAGGAATGCTAAGCACGAAGACAAACTGATGTTCCCACAAGAAAACCTTACGGAGAGCTTCTTAGTCGAGCTATGCCAATCATATGCAATCCTAAAATAATTCTTCTGTGTAAGATTTTATAAGTAATGCATCTAAATAATACAGGTGTTCCTTCTACTATGCTCTTACGCAATATGCATTCCTCTGGGATACCATTTTTTACATTGTGTTATAGCTGCCTGTTCTCATCTTCTTTTCTTTTTCCTCAATGGATTCTGGGCCACTTGGAAATAGACTCCATGGGTTATCACCTTGTAATACCCATCTTGGTATCCTCAGCACAGGACTTGGCATATTATAGTTGATCACAGAGGGTTGAATTTAGTTGAATAAAGTAGCCTTATGGAATGCAGTGGCTGGAAGGGATCTTATATCCATCCTACCACTCTATCTCACTTCGTTGATGAGAGGAAATGAAAGGCCTCACAATACCGGCTTTATGTCCATGTCTTCCAATGAGCTGAATGTAAACTCTTCAACAAGGACTTCATGATTTGATTCCATCTAGCTCTTCAGTGTTACTTACCTCTCATCCCACTCCCAACTCCACTTATCTTGATCCTGGTCACACTGCCCTTATCCTTATTTCTAATACATGCTTAGCTATTTCTAATACATGCTTAGCTATTTCCCAGTCCCAAGTCTTTGGGGTCTTTGTGTCTTCCTAGAAGGCTCTTCCTGCCACTCTTCACCTGTGTCAATCCTACCAGTCCCTTAGGATTCGGCTTAATATTCATTTCCTCCAAGTGGCCTTCCCCTGAAGCCTTAGTCCAAATTTGGTTTCTCAATGAATCCCTCAAGTTAATCTTTCTTTAAAACACCCTGTTCTTGTTCTTCACAATTCTCGTTTTTCAACTGTATATGTAACGTCTATTGCCATGATTAGATTATATGCTACATAAAGTCAAGGGTATTTCTTTTCCACGATTGCATGCCCAGCATTTATTTCAGCACCTGATGTTTAATAGGTACTCATTAAATTTTGCTGAAAAATTAGAATAGCAAGTTAATGTCAGAACTATGGCTTGAAACTAAGATATCTATTCTTACCCGTTCATGATATGATAGCCTTCTATGAAAATCTATAAATATAAGTTGTATTAGAGGTCCATCATGAAGGAATGGTGGTTCTAAATTTCACCACCCAGTAGCGTAAAATTTTTTTCGGATTTTAATGTTTGATATAATGACTAAAACAGTCCTTTTTGATAAGCCCCTGTAAGTTTATTTTATAAGAATTTATTTCAGAAGTTTGGGCAAGTACTAATCTTAAGTTTCTCCTACCCAAACAGTATGAAAAATCCTCCACGAGTACAACAGTAGTAAGCCCACACTGTACACAGCAGGACAGCATGTTTTAAAGTTAATAGAGAAGTTAAGTCTCAGCTTCATTACTTCCTTGCCTTCTGATGCTGGATAAGTTTCTTAAATACTTCTGAGGCTCATTTCTCTTATCTGTATAACAGAGGCTACGGATAGTTCTTAACCCTTATTTAGCTCCTGTCTGTTCCATTCATTTCTCTATCTTACCTTAAACCTAGAACAAGATTTGTCTCACTAAGCATGTATTAATGAATAAATAACTTAGCATAGTGCATATGAAATAGGAAATGCCCAATGCATTCTAGCTGCTATTTCTATTATTATTATTTTGAATCTCTCTATCTCTACCATCTAGATATCATACCAACTGCAGTGTCTGATACAAAGTAGGCCCCCACTAAATAGTGGTAAGATGCACTAGAATGCTTTGCCAATTCAAATGCCCCATAAAAGTTCAATGCATTTTCTTTAAGAAACACAACTCCACAGTGAAAACAACTGGATGCCCCCCAACTATGGAGGCTGGCTCTGACACAGTGTATTTTAAGACTTTTGGTGATTATCCTCTTTAATTTTCTTAATTCTACTCTAATTCAGTATTATATGAAACAAAACAGATGAACATGGAGAGGGGAAGAGAGAAGCAAATGAAGAAACAGACTCTTAACTCTAGAGAACAAACTGAGGGTTGCTGGAGGGAGGTGGGCAGAGGGATGGGTTAATGAGTGATGGGTATTAAGAAGGACACTTGTGATGAGTACTGGGTGCTGTATGTAAGTGAAGAATCACTAAATTCTACACCTGAAACTAATATTACACTTCATGTTAACTAATTGGAATTTAAATAAAAACGTGAAGACAAAAACAAATAGAAGAAACTTTGCATTAAAGATTTTCTGAAAAAAAAAATTAAAAACAATCTGATCCATGTATCAGCATGGCATAGTTCAGTGCTGATGGGGTTCAGGGTGGGCCACCCCAAAATATGCTACTTTGGCATATCGATTATTTTGAATTAAAGTTACTTAAGAAACCACCCGTGGAAGAGGAACACTCTGACCTTCCTCTACCTGCCTGAAATTACGAAATAACTTCGCCATTTGAAGGGTGCTCTCCCTGCACCAGGAGGGTAGAAGGCATCCTTATTACCACACATAGGGAAGTTAGGGCTGCGAAGCTGCATAAAGAAACCTTTTCACTTCATTATTTTGCTACACCAAGCTCAAACTTTTTTGTCTGGTCAACTCTTTACAATTTTTTTTCTTTGTCTAAAAGGTATAAAAGCTGCCTGCTTTGGTCAGTTCTTTGAATTTTATATCTCTATGAGCACATACAAAAGTAAAATTTGTTTTCCTCTGGTGTTAAAAAAATAAAAGTAAAAATTGGATATAATCAATAAACCTCTTTCACCATATTTTTTTCCAAAATATGGACAAATAAACATACACTTTAATAAATAAGAACTGTACAAATATGTGTTGGTCATATACACAAAACAGAAAAGTTGGGAATTTTTAAACATTATACATATAACTGACAAAAAGAGACCATTCTGCAGTTCGGAAGATGTTTTTAAGGGATTTCCCCATCCCTGGCCCCCTATTTTTTATCACTCTAGAACAATCTCCTTTTGATTTTCTACTTTATTATTTCAAGACTTACTATAGCAGTTTGGTAGAGGATTTGTTTTGATTTCATCAAGGTACTGACATACTAGTTCCTAAGTGTAAGTACTGCTATATTCCAAAGTTATCTGTAAATTATAAAATTTGAAGCTATTAAATATGAAACATTATATATTTTGGTTGTCATTATCAAAAGATCATAATTGTATTTTATGTGGTAGAAGCCATACGATGTTCATTCTTGTTATGTAAACATCATGAATCTGAAAAAAACATGAATGTGGTATAAACACATCAATTTCACAGAAGATAGGTGGTGTTACTAAGTGGTTAAGAGCACAGGCACTGACATCAAAACTCTGTTTCCTCATCTGTAAAATGGAGATAATTAATAGTAACTATTTGACAGAATTGATGTGAGGATTCAATGAAATAATGCATGTAAAGCATTTAGCATATTGCTTGGCTTATTTTAACACGAAGTAAATGTTAACTTCACAATCCTGCATGGGGAAGTGAGGGGGTGTGAAATACATTTTGTGGTGTAAAGTATAATGAGTGCTGCAAAATCCAAGAGCAGAGACATGAGGAGGGGCCATCACTTCTTTCCAAATCCATCTGTGAATGTTTGTGGAAGAGAGAAGATTCCCAGGTAATGGAGTGGGTTTGGCCAACTAGAAAGGTCAGGAGGCTCAAAACCTGGCAGAAGGCTGGAATGGGGATTGGGAAGAAAGACGGCACATTCTAAAAAATGTGCCATGGGATTTGATGCTTGTGAAGTGAAAACACTCCCTTGTTGTAAGTTATCAGTGGCTGCTGTTGATTTGAAATTTAGGGACCAGCCAAGATGCTGCTACAGTCAGATGTTCATCTACAGAGGCAACGGGTCCAACTTCTGGAGGATGTGTTTTCCTATCTGGCAGTAATTTAAGCAGTGTGAAAACCTGTGCCAATGCTCTTTTGGGTCACTATACTTCTATGCATCATCGATAATATATTTGGAGCTGGTAACACATTAGCCCTGTTAAATTTATTTGTTTTTCACAAATCAGTTTTTGAAAATGTCCACACTTTATCAAGGCGGCTCCTTAAATTTAATATATATATCATATGGAATTTTATTTATTAAATTTTATTTGCTGTCAAGAGAAGCAGACATGAATACAATGTTTACAAAGATGTCTATTGATGTGAGAAAAAAAAAAAAAAGAGTAAGTCCTGAGGTGGAAGCTCAGTGAGTTGGAGAAATGTAAGCGTTCCCCACATTTAATCTTCACATGACAAAATGCATTATGGTCAAAACAGGATCATCTCTAAATCAAAGCTTTCTAACATTCTAAAACCTGCATCGTATAAGCCTGTGTTTTCAGCTAGGCTCTTTTTTCCCCCTTCCCGTGAGCAACCATTTTGTCATAAATGCTAGGTCACTGTAAGCCTCTTCTTTCTTCCAACACTCTTTTATACGTGGTTATTTCAGATACATTAAAGCCAATTATAATTACCTTGGCGATCTAAAACAACACCTCCTTATGCAAAGAGGATGTGATATACGGGGTGCAACATATACTGGTGTCAAAAGCAAGTTATTTTCATCAGACAATTATAGTTGTCTTTGACATCAGGCCTACATTTCCCACCAATTAGTACAAACTGCAGGGTGCAATGCTAGAATTCTGCAGTGCTAGCAGCTAGTGGTACTGAGTGGAATTTAGGACATTTAAATACTGTAAGGCCCAATAAATATTCTGCTTTAACTTCACTTGGTTCAAATCAATAGTCTGTGTTGTCTGCGCATCATTTTTCCTCAGCAAGAGAGTCTGTATGGATTTTATTTTTTGTTGGGGTATTAATTCTTCTTGTCAATAAAGTGCTTAATTTTCATTTTCACTCTGTCTCTCTCAGTGAACTATTCAGCAGGCCAAGCTCACCACTGCTAGTGGGAATATTGGTGGAGGTCAGTGGAGGACTTGTGCAGGAAAGAAGTGCTCAGGACTGAACAATAAAGCTGGCTGCTTCTTTTTCCCCTTCTTCTTCCTCCTTCTTCTTCTTTTGGCATCCCAATTAACTGTACAATTATTTGCTATTCTTTAAAATTATTCAATTGCTGCAGTAAAACAGAGTAAATAAACTAAAAGGGTGTTGGTAGAATTTTTAAGGACTTAATTTCTCAGTTGAGAAATGTATCGATTAAAATATACGTTGACTTTACAATTCCAGGATCAAGGGATAAAAAGTGGATGTATAGAAGTCCCATCAGTTATTTTCCCTAGTTGGCACCTAGAAGCTGGGCTTCTAGGTTATGTAATTGACTCAACTGGTCAGCCATTTTTGTGATCTCTAAAATAATATTTGTGCCCCATCAGTTTCTAGCCCAATGTCAGATATTATAACAGGAACAGATCTCTGCCTTCAAGTGGCTTAAGAATTTTAGGATTTTAAGTATTATATAGTCAGCTATTTTTAGATTTTGTTTCTAGAATTCAAGTATTGTCATTTAAGCAAAATCTCTTGGGAATTTTGTAAAAAAGTATGCAAAAGAAAGGGATAAAGCCACCCGCCTCTTTTCGACTGGGACCTAATTCTCCTTCTCAAATACTGAGAGTATGGGGCTCTCCAAAATTATTCTTTCTAAAAAACAAATGTAATTTTAAAAGTCAATAGGAGAGAATACCATTAGGTGGCATTTTAACACATGAACAGTGGGATCTGCTGCAGTCATCAAAGATTATAGCTGGGGCACAGAGGCCACGTGGGGAGTGAGGGAGAAAGGTTCTGCCGAGCTGTCCAACCAGTAAAGAGTCTAATGCACACTCAGACAGTTCCTCTCCCTTTCTCAAAGACTCAGAGACCACCCTCATTCTTCCTGAGTTCCTGCTGCTGTTTTCCTCAAAGAACTTTAGATGTATTCTGGAAAGAATCCCATACGAATAGAGCACTGGGCATGCACTAAAAATGAGAGATGGAAAGATACAGTGGGCCACAGATGGGGTACTAGTGATTTGTTCACATATTCATTCAACATTTATTGAGAAGCTACCGTGAGTTTGACAAAGTATGGCTGAATCAGAAATGAATCCTGACCTCAAGAATTTGTGGTTTAGGGCATCTGAGACAAGCATATAGGTAATAGCCATACCGTGTGTGATTAGTGCTACAAGAAAGCCACAGAGAAAACACTACGAAAATGTTCAGAAGAGAAGGATGATACTCGAATGGAGAGTCATATAATTAGCAATTCGATTCCTTCTCTGAGTGACTTTTGACCTAGTCTCTTGGTGTCTCAGCTTTTCTCAACTGCAATATTGGGGAAAGATACCTGTTTTAAATACAAAATACTATACATGAATAACTGTGAGTTTTTCTGCATTGGAGTGTTAAGGTATTGTATTTCTAGCAAATGGACCACTTTCAGTGGCTGCAAAATGTTAACTATCTAACAGGGAATGTGGTTATAACTGGTCAGTAATAGTTCTTACTAGTCCACTTTGGGTGAAGTCAACCCAGGCACAAGGATGTCATTCCTCTAATTTGTCATGTAATGCATAATGAAAACTACTTAGCAGACTGACCTCAGAGAAAAAGGCCCTACACTCATCTTACTTAAGTAAGCCAGAGGACGGCCTCTCTTCTGGAGACTGGTGTAGGCAGTCGCCAGGTCTAGTATAGTCAGCTATTTTCTTCTCCCGAGCATAAGAGGGAGGGGACTGGGATAGGCCGGTGATGGGTATTAAGGAGGGCACGTATTGCATGGTGCACTGGGTATTATATGCAAACAATGAATCATGGAACACTACATCAAAAACTAAGGATATACTGTATGGTGACTAACATAACAATAAAAAATAATTATAAAAAAAAAGAAGAGGAAGCAGATGCTGTCATGTGATTCAAACTTTACTTATTATTATTTCCAACAGCACTCAGTTCCCCAAACCTACCTGAGCACCTAACCAAGCACTGCACGTAAGAATTAAAAACATCATAAAATGCAGCTTATGCATCTATTACAACCACACTTCCCCATGACCCGTGGTCAAAAGGACCTCTCCTAGTGACAGCTGCTCTGAATGCAGCAGGCCCTCTGAGTGGGGGTATGCAGTGTCTTCGTGAAGCAAACAGTGACTGCAACTTTACTATCATTTTAGCTCTTCCTTAAATTTTCCTTCCCCCAGAAAACTCTTACAGAATTTCATCAGTGCAACAGCTTCGAGTGGCACTGAGTGTATCTTTCCAATGGTGCATGGAGGATATAAGCTCATAACACCCATTAGCATTAATGGGAGTTATCCGCGTAAATCCCCTCACATCGATTAGAGAATAGGCCCCTTTTGATTTTAGAAATCTTTCCTGTGAGGATTTCCCCTGTGTCTAGTATGGGCATATAAATGGCCATTTTATTGTATTAAATATGTATCACATCCATCATTTTTAATGCTGTGCTGTGATGAAGGCTTCTCAGTTCTGGGATCAGTTCAGAAAATATTTAAACTTGGCAAGCTAAACAAGCCTCAGCTAAGAAAGCCTAAGGGCCCCATTCAGAGGAACATTATCTACCATTTATGCTTGATTTAAAAAAAAAAAAAAACAACTGAAATTACTCAGGAAAAAAGTGTGGACAACATTGTTTTTGACTAAATTACAGGCTTTTAATATTCATTAGTGGTGACTTCTCCATTATTCAACCAAGCAAATCAGTACACAAACCAAGAGAGAGAAAGACATCGCTGCCTGAAATTCACAAGCTGCTGGTGTTTGTTAACAACAAAATAATAATAACCAGAAGAGGTCAACTTAGATTGTGACCTAAGGTTGCTGTGTTGAGTGGCCTCTACACAATCATCTCTTTCCGTGATCATGATATTCATGTAGAGATGCAGGATAGAAAATAAATGAAATCCATATTTTCCCCCATTGGTGTTACATGGGTTGTAACTTTGCTACCAGAGAGCAGCTATTTGCAAGACTCCTAAAGCAGAGGTAGTAAAACCTGTCTGTGTTGCAGATTGCAGGCATAATTGACCCACAGAAGTATTTTATTTAGCCCTTAGATGACACACTGTCCTAAGTTAACCTCGCTCCCTATCACTCCCTATTGTTTACGCATCCCCCTCTTCACACATTGCTCTAATTTGCATGGGAAATAGCTTTGGAGTCGGACCACGTAGGTTGGATCCTAGCACGGTCCATGCAACATGTCTGATCCCATGTATGCTACTTAGACTCTCTGAACCTCAAGTTCATTCCCTACAAAGTGGGAAAATAGCACATGTGTTGAAAGACTGTGGTCGGGCTCAAGTGAGATAATGTTAAGGAAGCCCTAATTCACATTCTGGCACAGAGTGGTTGTTCAGTATATGGTAGACACTGTTATTAAGTGATCACGAGATTGTTATGAAAAGGGTATACGAACAAGCTTGAGACTCTGTGCTATCCCGGGATAGGCAATACTGCGGGTGGGATTCGTGGCCCTACTGCCTGCTACATAGAGGACACACACAAAACATCACAGGTGTTCATGGAATGAAGCCCATATCCCAGCTTTTCCAGTGCACATTTACATTTCACACAGTACAGAAAGGAACGGAAATACCATCTCCTTAGCGTATATCTCTGACCACGTACTCTTTAGGGATGTGTGTCCTTATTTTGTATGTCCTTACAATACAGCTGCTGCATCCTTGAGGATGTGCCAACAGGAGAAATACAACCTTGGTTCTGCAAGAAGCAAGAAGAGCCTTGGAATGCAGGCATGCATGTCTGGCTCTAGCTTCCTCGGTTGGGGAGACACCCAGTATGGCCAACAATGGCTGCCTGCATTTACTAGGTAACATTTCATATGATAAAAACAGTTTGGCTGGACATTGGCGTATTCACTGAAGAGACTAATGTGTGATTATATATATCTGAAGTTCATGTTTCTTAAATAGGTCTTAGCTTGTTCATCTTTTCTTTTCCA